>NW_026912180.1:0-1000 GCF_963662255.1 Cinclus cinclus | reverse complement strand
AGGATATCCCGGGGGGGAATAATCCCAAATCGGGGGGGAAATGGGGGAGAAATGGGGGGGAAATGGGGGAGAAATGGGGAAAAAATGAGGGAGAAATCTGGGAGAAATAGGGGAAAAATGGGGGAGAAATGGGGGAGAAATGGGGGAAATAGGGGGGAAAATGGGGGAGAAATGGGGAAAATGGGGGAAATAGGGGGGGAAATGGGGGAGAAATGGGGGAAAAAATGAGGGAGAAATCTGGGAGAAATAGGGGAAAAATGGGGGAGAAATGGGGGAAATAGGGGGGAAAATGGGGGAGAAATGGGGGGAAAATGGGGGAGAAATCTGGGAGAAATAGGGGAAAAATGGGGGAGAAATGGGGGGAAATGGGGGAGAAATGGGGAGGAAATGGGGGAAAATTGGGGGGAAAATTGGGATCCTCTGTCCCTGCCCTGGGGCTGCTGCTGCTCGTGCTGGCACTCAGGATATCCCGGGGGGAAATAATCCCAAATCGGGGGGGAAAATGGGGGAGAAATGGGGGGGAAATGGGGGAGAAATGGGGAAAAAATGAGGGAGAAATCTGGGAGAAATAGGGGAAAAATGGGGGAGAAATGGGGGGAAAATGGGGGAGAAATGGGGGGGAAATGGGGGAGAAATGGGGGAGAAATGGGGGGAAATGGGGGAGAAATGGGGAGGAAATGGGGGGGAAATGGGGAGGAAATGGGGGGGAAATGGGGGAAAATGGGGGAAATTGGGATCCTCTGTCCCTGCCCTGGGGCTGCTGCTGCTCGTGCTGGCACTCAGGATATCCCGGGGGGGAATAATCCCAAATCGGGGGGGAAAATGGGGGAAAATGGGGGGGATATGGGGGAAATAGGGGGGAAAATGGGGGAGAAATGGGGAAAATGGGGGAGAAATCTGGGAGAAATAGGGGAAAAATGGGGGAGAAATGGGGGGGAAATAGGGGGAAAATGGGGGAAATAGGGGGGGAAATGGGGGAGAAATGGGGAAAAATGGGGGA
>NW_026912179.1:0-218000 GCF_963662255.1 Cinclus cinclus | reverse complement strand
GCCCTACGGTGGCCCTCACACCCAGTGGCAACATGCCGGCACGGGGGGGGGGGGGACTTCAGGCGCAAGCAGTCCTAAAGGGCCCCTTTCAGCCCTACACGGCCCGTCCCATGCTCAGACGCAGTAGCCAGCCCCACCCTCAATAGCCCAGGCCTCCAGTGAATTCGGCACCCCAACCCTACAGTCTCAGTATCCCATCGGCATAGTCTGCGCCACTTGCAGCTCCTATGCCAGCCCCAGTGATTTCAGCCTCAGCCATTTCGGAGTCCCCTTTTCCCCAGCCCCAGTGATTTCAGCTCTTTGTCAACCCACAAGCTTTATTTCACTGCCAGCTCTTCTGTTCCAGCTCCAGCCACGGCTTGCCACATCTCTGCCAGCAGAATCTTCTGCAGCTTCCAAGGGCACCCTCCCCGTCTTGGCTCCAGCTCTGCAACGCTTCAGCCCCTGCCCTAGAGCCTCCAAGTCCACCCCACCATGCGTATCCCAACCCCAGAATGATTTCACCTCCAGCCCTACAGTCCCCATCCCAGGTCCAGTACTACTATGCCAGCCCCACAGTGGTCTCTGCCTCCGTCGCACAGTCCCTTACTGAGCTGCACGCTTTGTATGCCGTTCCCACTGGCAATGCCAGGCCCACTTAGCATTTCCCAGACACACACACACACACACACACTGGCTTCCGGCTGCAGCCCTACGGTGGCCCTCACACCCAGTGGCAACATGCCGGCACGGGGGGGGGGGGGGGGGGGGACTTCAGGCGCAAGCAGTCCTAAAGGGCCCCTTTCAGCCCTACACGGCCCGTCCCATGCTCAGACGCAGTAGCCAGCCCCACCCTCAATAGCCCAGGCCTCCAGTGAATTCGGCACCCCAACCCTACAGTCTCAGTATCCCATCGGCATAGTCTGCGCCACTTGCAGCTCCTATGCCAGCCCCAGTGATTTCAGCCTCAGCCATTTCGGAGTCCCCTTTTCCCCAGCCCCAGTGATTTCAGCTCTTTGTCAACCCACAAGCTTTATTTCACTGCCAGCTCTTCTGTTCCAGCTCCAGCCACGGCTTGCCACATCTCTGCCAGCAGAATCTTCTGCAGCTTCCAAGGGCACCCTCCCCGTCTTGGCTCCAGCTCTGCAACGCTTCAGCCCCTGCCCTAGAGCCTCCAAGTCCACCCCACCATGCGTATCCCAACCCCAGAATGATTTCACCTCCAGCCCTACAGTCCCCATCCCAGGTCCAGTACTACTATGCCAGCCCCACGGTGGTCTCTGCCTCCGTCGCACAGTCCCTTACTGAGCTGCACGCTTTGTATGCCGTTCCCACTGGCAATGCCAGGCCCACTTAGCATTTCCCAGACACACACACACACACACACACACACACTGGCTTCCGGCTGCAGCCCTACGGTGGCCCTCACACCCAGTGGCAACATGCCGGCACGGGGGGGGGGGGGGACTTCAGGCGCAAGCAGTCCTAAAGGGCCCCTTTCAGCCCTACACGGCCCGTCCCATGCTCAGACGCAGTAGCCAGCCCCACCCTCAATAGCCCAGGCCTCCAGTGAATTCGGCACCCCAACCCTACAGTCTCAGTATCCCATCGGCATAGTCTGCGCCACTTGCAGCTCCTATGCCAGCCCCAGTGATTTCAGCCTCAGCCATTTCGGAGTCCCCTTTTCCCCAGCCCCAGTGATTTCAGCTCTTTGTCAACCCACAAGCTTTATTTCACTGCCAGCTCTTCTGTTCCAGCTCCAGCCACGGCTTGCCACATCTCTGCCAGCAGAATCTTCTGCAGCTTCCAAGGGCACCCTCCCCGTCTTGGCTCCAGCTCTGCAATGCTTCAGCCCCTGCCCTAGAGCCTCCAAGTCCACCCCACCATGCGTATCCCAACCCCAGAATGATTTCACCTCCAGCCCTACAGTCCCCATCCCAGGTCCAGTACTACTATGCCAGCCCCACGGTGGTCTCTGCCTCCGTCGCACAGTCCCTTACTGAGCTGCACGCTTTGTATGCCGTTCCCACTAGCAATGCCAGGCCCACTTAGCATTTCCCAGACACACACACACACACACACACACAGGCTTCCGGCTGCAGCCCTACGGTGGCCCTCACACCCAGTGGCAACATGCCGGCACGGGGGGGGGGGGACTTCAGGCGCAAGCAGTCCTAAAGGGCCCCTTTCAGCCCTACACGGCCCGTCCCATGCTCAGACGCAGTAGCCAGCCCCACCCTCAATAGCCCAGGCCTCCAGTGAATTCGGCACCCCAACCCTACAGTCTCAGTGTCCCATCGGCATAGTCTGCGCCACTTGCAGCTCCTATGCCAGCCCCAGTGATTTCAGCCTCAGCCATTTCGGAGTCCCCTTTTCCCCAGCCCCAGTGATTTCAGCTCTTTGTCAACCCACAAGCTTTATTTCACTGCCAGCTCTTCTGTTCCAGCTCCAGCCACGGCTTGCCACATCTCTGCCAGCAGAATCTTCTGCAGCTTCCAAGGGCACCCTCCCTGTCTTGGCTCCAGCTCTGCAACGCTTCAGCCCCTGCCCTAGAGCCTCCAAGTCCACCCCACCATGCGTATCCCAACCCCAGAATGATTTCACCTCCAGCCCTACAGTCCCCATCCCAGGTCCAGTACTACTATGCCAGCCCCACGGTGGTCTCTGCCTCCGTCGCACAGTCCCTTACTGAGCTGCACGCTTTGTATGCCGTTCCCACTGGCAATGCCAGGCCCACTTAGCATTTCCCAGACACACACACACACACACACACACACACTGGCTTCCGGCTGCAGCCCTACGGTGGCCCTCACACCCAGTGGCAACATGCCGGCACGGGGGGGGGGGGGGACTTCAGGCGCAAGCAGTCCTAAAGGGCCCCTTTCAGCCCTACACGGCCCGTCCCATGCTCAGACGCAGTAGCCAGCCCCACCCTCAATAGCCCAGGCCTCCAGTGAATTCGGCACCCCAACCCTACAGTCTCAGTATCCCATCGGCATAGTCTGCGCCACTTGCAGCTCCTATGCCAGCCCCAGTGATTTCAGCCTCAGCCATTTCGGAGTCCCCTTTTCCCCAGCCCCAGTGATTTCAGCTCTTTGTCAACCCACAAGCTTTATTTCACTGCCAGCTCTTCTGTTCCAGCTCCAGCCACGGCTTGCCACATCTCTGCCAGCAGAATCTTCTGCAGCTTCCAAGGGCACCCTCCCCGTCTTGGCTCCAGCTCTGCAATGCTTCAGCCCCTGCCCTAGAGCCTCCAAGTCCACCCCACCATGCGTATCCCAACCCCAGAATGATTTCACCTCCAGCCCTACAGTCCCCATCCCAGGTCCAGTACTACTATGCCAGCCCCACGGTGGTCTCTGCCTCCGTCGCACAGTCCCTTACTGAGCTGCACGCTTTGTATGCCGTTCCCACTGGCAATGCCAGGCCCACTTAGCATTTCCCAGACACACACACACACACACACACACTGGCTTCCGGCTGCAGCCCTACGGTGGCCCTCACACCCAGTGGCAACATGCCGGCACGGGGGGGGGGGGGGGGGGGGGACTTCAGGCGCAAGCAGTCCTAAAGGGCCCCTTTCAGCCCTACACGGCCCGTCCCATGCTCAGACGCAGTAGCCAGCCCCACCCTCAATAGCCCAGGCCTCCAGTGAATTCGGCACCCCAACCCTACAGTCTCAGTGTCCCATCGGCATAGTCTGCGCCACTTGCAGCTCCTATGCCAGCCCCAGTGATTTCAGCCTCAGCCATTTCGGAGTCCCCTTTTCCCCAGCCCCAGTGATTTCAGCTCTTTGTCAACCCACAAGCTTTATTGTACTGCCACATCTTCTGTTTCAGTTCTGGATCCACGTAGTCCCAGCTATGCTTCATCATGCTCTTACTGTTTTGCAGGACAGGGTATTTGCTTCAGCTACATGTCTGTATAGTTTCAGCTCACCTCCTGAACCCATATTCCAGCCCCAATCTGATAATCCTAACTCCACTAACAGTTCTAGACTCCCTCTCCCATCCCTTAATGATTTCATCGCCACTCACACACTTGACATCTTGGCTCCATATTCCCTATCCCAGCCCCAAAGACGCTTGTCCTCAAATCCTACCATATTTCTGTCTCCTGCAGTTCTGCTTGCTCAGCTCCAGCTCCTCAGCTTCTCGCTGCCAGCAGCTAAAAGCCGCTGCTGCTTCTCACTGCAGCCCGGGGCTGTTGATAAGGCCAGAAATCAATTACTGTGATCACTACAGCATCTCTTGGAGTTGTCCCACCCATCCTGAAGGGATCCCATCTCTGGGGAGACTTGAGGCCTGATGCCCAACATGTACCTTCCCCCCCGCTCTTGACCTCCCAACCCTCTCGCAAAGGCCCCCTCCCTCACTTCCCCCAGGCAGCCCATGTTTCAGCCCGAGCCCTACAACCCTTATTGAGTTAACATCAGATATGTAGTAATAACAACTTACTAAAAGTTTGTAATAAAAGAGCAAAATAATGAAGTAGTTTAATAAAGGAAGCTGTGATTACTGCAAAGAAAAGCAAAATAAAACTTAAAAATGGAAAAAAACCCAGCTTTATTCCCAGCATTTCCCAGTTGTCTAAATGCAGAAAACGACAAAACGGGTGCTCCCCGGCCGCCACTAGCAGCAGCTGTTCGCCCTTAGACGCTCCAGGTCCCCCCAGCGGCCGCCAGAGCCGCGCAGGGCGCGGCGTAAAGAACTGGGCACCGCCGCCCCCCCACAGACGCAGGAGCCGCGTCCGTGCTCACCAGCGCTCCGCGCAGCGACATCCGCGCGGGTCCCGTCCTGGCGCTGCGGCGCTCCTCAGGTCGGGCACCTGCAGCTCCCGCCGCCTCGGCGCCGCCCCTCGCCGCCTCGCCGCCGCCCCTCGCCGCCTCGGCGCCGCCCCTCGCCGCCGCCGCGCCGCCCCTCGCCGGCGCCGCCCCTCGCCGCCGCCGCGCCGCCCCTCGCCGCCGCCGCGCCGCCCCTCGCCGGCGCCGCCCCTCGCCGCCGCCGCGCCGCCCCTCGCCGCCGCCGCGCCGCCCCTCGCCGCCGCCTCCGCCGCCGCCTCCGCCTCCTCGGCGCCGCCCAACTAACGCCCGCCTCCCCAGCGCACGCTATTTATAGGCAATAGCCGGCCAGCCCAGCCAATCACATCCCGAGGCAGCGCCGGCTCCGCCAATCCCAGCCCGCCCCTTCCCGCCGCACTCTGTTCCGCGACTCCCCGCAGTCCCCTCACGGCCCGCTCCCGCGATTCCGCCCGCTGCCCGCCGTCTCCCCGTTTACTTGGCAGAACTCTCCCCGCCCTTTCCAAGCCCCAGCATCACCTGACGAGGCTCCGCCGGCTCCCAAAGCAGCGGCGGCGGGAGCAGAGCACCAGGCGAACGATCGCCCAGGGCCACGCCCGGATTGATAGGGCGGCTGTGATTGGACAGGGCGGAGAAAGGCGGGCCGGCATTGGCGGGGCCCGGAAGCTGCGCGGCTGCAGCTCATGGGAGCGCGGGGCGCTCAGCCGGAAGGAGCCAGTGCTGCTCCAAGGGTCCGCGGTCGCGCTGGGTCCCGCTCCCGATACTCCCCTCCCCTTCTCCGACCTCTCGTGCCCAGGTCCCGGCTAAAAGGGCTGCCCGGGAGTGGTTGCGGGTGGCAAAGTCGGGCTCTGCGTTCGTATCCCGGACCAGGGAGGGGCGGTGACTTCGTGAGGAGAGGGTCGGCGGCAGCGAGGGGGCCGCGGAGCGGGGAGGGCGTGCGGAGTCCGCTGCGGGTTCCGGGCACCTCTTCCCCGGCAGCGGTTCCCCTTCTGCGGGGACTTGGACTGCACCGACTGCGTGCTGGCCGAGATCGGCGCTCTGGCCAAAATACTGACATGCCAGCCCGCCGCCTGCTGCGGGCCCGCTGCTCCCCCTCCTTCTCCTCCGCAGTCCTCGGTGAAGCCGGAGCTGATCTGCGCCCCGGTGCTGCGGGACCTGCTGGGGGAGGCTATCGAGGTAAGTGTGGGGCTACTGCACTGGAGGCCAAGTGTTTCAACACTACAATGGCATAATCAACAGCATTAATTAGTCTCGTGTTCTTCATGTTCCTCGATGTTAAGAACGCTACCAGCCTCTACTAGTGAAATAACATACATAGTAAGTGTTATTGGTGTTAATATTCGGGTAAGAATTGTTAGAATTAACACAGGTAGTGTGTTAGCTGGTGTTTACCATGATGCTCTGCTTCCCCACAGTATGACAAGATCCTGAAGCTGACCTCAGATGCAAAGGTAATTGAGCACTGCTGGCCTTCCAACCATCCCCCGATGGAGACATGCTCCAGGGGTGGGCAGCAATGCAGCTGGGAATACCTTGCCAGAGTGGCGCAAGCAGTCCTAAAGGGCCCCTTTCAGCCCTACACGGCCCGTCCCATGCTCAGACGCAGTAGCCAGCCCCACCCTCAATAGCCCAGGCCTCCAGTGAATTCGGCACCCCAACCCTACAGTCTCAGTGTCCCATCGGCATAGTCTGCGCCACTTGCAGCTCCTATGCCAGCCCCAGTGATTTCAGCCTCAGCCATTTCGGAGTCCCCTTTTCCCCAGCCCCAGTGATTTCAGCTCTTTGTCAACCCACAAGCTTTATTTCACTGCCAGCTCTTCTGTTCCAGCTCCAGCCACGGCTTGCCACATCTCTGCCAGCAGAATCTTCTGCAGCTTCCAAGGGCACCCTCCCCGTCTTGGCTCCAGCTCTGCAACGCTTCAGCCCCTGCCCTAGAGCCTCCAAGTCCACCCCACCATGCGTATCCCAACCCCAGAATGATTTCACCTCCAGCCCTACAGTCCCCATCCCAGGTCCAGTACTACTATGCCAGCCCCACGGTGGTCTCTGCCTCCGTCGCACAGTCCCTTACTGAGCTGCACGCTTTGTATGCCGTTCCCACTGGCAATGCCAGGCCCACTTAGCATTTCCCAGACACACACACACACACACACACACACACACTGGCTTCCGGCTGCAGCCCTACGGTGGCCCTCACACCCAGTGGCAACATGCCGGCACGGGGGGGGGGGGGGGGACTTCAGGCGCAAGCAGTCCTAAAGGGCCCCTTTCAGCCCTACACGGCCCGTCCCATGCTCAGACGCAGTAGCCAGCCCCACCGTCAATAGCCCAGGCCTCCAGTGAATTCGGCACCCCAACCCTACAGTCTCAGTGTCCCATCGGCATAGTCTGCGCCACTTGCAGCTCCTATGCCAGCCCCAGTGATTTCAGCCTCAGCCATTTCGGAGTCCCCTTTTCCCCAGCCCCAGTGATTTCAGCTCTTTGTCAACCCACAAGCTTTATTTCACTGCCAGCTCTTCTGTTCCAGCTCCAGCCACGGCTTGCCACATCTCTGCCAGCAGAATCTTCTGCAGCTTCCAAGGGCACCCTCCCCGTCTTGGCTCCAGCTCTGCAACGCTTCAGCCCCTGCCCTAGAGCCTCCAAGTCCACCCCACCATGCGTATCCCAACCCCAGAATGATTTCACCTCCAGCCCTACAGTCCCCATCCCAGGTCCAGTACTACTATGCCAGCCCCACGGTGGTCTCTGCCTCCGTCGCACAGTCCCTTACTGAGCTGCACGCTTTGTATGCCGTTCCCACTGGCAATGCCAGGCCCACTTAGCATTTCCCAGACACACACACACACACACACACACACACACTGGCTTCCGGCTGCAGCCCTACGGTGGCCCTCACACCCAGTGGCAACATGCCGGCACGGGGGGGGGGGGGGGGACTTCAGGCGCAAGCAGTCCTAAAGGGCCCCTTTCAGCCCTACACGGCCCGTCCCATGCTCAGACGCAGTAGCCAGCCCCACCCTCAATAGCCCAGGCCTCCAGTGAATTCGGCACCCCAACCCTACAGTCTCAGTGTCCCATCGGCATAGTCTGCGCCACTTGCAGCTCCTATGCCAGCCCCAGTGATTTCAGCCTCAGCCATCTCGGAGTCCCCTTTTCCCCAGCCCCAGTGATTTCAGCTCTTTGTCAACCCACAAGCTTTATTTCACTGCCAGCTCTTCTGTTCCAGCTCCAGCCACGGCTTGCCACATCTCTGCCAGCAGAATCTTCTGCAGCTTCCAAGGGCACCCTCCCCGTCTTGGCTCCAGCTCTGCAACGCTTCAGCCCCTGCCCTAGAGCCTCCAAGTCCACCCCACCATGCGTATCCCAACCCCAGAATGATTTCACCTCCAGCCCTACAGTCCCCATCCCAGGTCCAGTACTACTATGCCAGCCCCACGGTGGTCTCTGCCTCCGTCGCACAGTCCCTTACTGAGCTGCACGCTTTGTATGCCGTTCCCACTGGCAATGCCAGGCCCACTTAGCATTTCCCAGACACACACACACACACACACACACACACACTGGCTTCCGGCTGCAGCCCTACGGTGGCCCTCACACCCAGTGGCAACATGCCGGCACGGGGGGGGGGGGGGGGACTTCAGGCGCAAGCAGTCCTAAAGGGCCCCTTTCAGCCCTACACGGCCCGTCCCATGCTCAGACGCAGTAGCCAGCCCCACCCTCAATAGCCCAGGCCTCCAGTGAATTCGGCACCCCAACCCTACAGTCTCAGTGTCCCATCGGCATAGTCTGCGCCACTTGCAGCTCCTATGCCAGCCCCAGTGATTTCAGCCTCAGCCATCTCGGAGTCCCCTTTTCCCCAGCCCCAGTGATTTCAGCTCTTTGTCAACCCACAAGCTTTATTTCACTGCCAGCTCTTCTGTTCCAGCTCCAGCCACGGCTTGCCACATCTCTGCCAGCAGAATCTTCTGCAGCTTCCAAGGGCACCCTCCCCGTCTTGGCTCCAGCTCTGCAACGCTTCAGCCCCTGCCCTAGAGCCTCCAAGTCCACCCCACCATGCGTATCCCAACCCCAGAATGATTTCACCTCCAGCCCTACAGTCCCCATCCCAGGTCCAGTACTACTATGCCAGCCCCACGGTGGTCTCTGCCTCCGTCGCACAGTCCCTTACTGAGCTGCACGCTTTGTATGCCGTTCCCACTGGCAATGCCAGGCCCACTTAGCATTTCCCAGACACACACACACACACACACACTGGCTTCCGGCTGCAGCCCTACGGTGGCCCTCACACCCAGTGGCAACATGCCGGCACGGGGGGGGGGGGGGGGAACTTCAGGCGCAAGCAGTCCTAAAGGGCCCCTTTCAGCCCTACACGGCCCGTCCCATGCTCAGACGCAGTAGCCAGCCCCACCCTCAATAGCCCAGGCCTCCAGTGAATTCGGCACCCCAACCCTACAGTCTCAGTATCCCATCGGCATAGTCTGCGCCACTTGCAGCTCCTATGCCAGCCCCAGTGATTTCAGCCTCAGCCATTTCGGAGTCCCCTTTTCCCCAGCCCCAGTGATTTCAGCTCTTTGTCAACCCACAAGCTTTATTTCACTGCCAGCTCTTCTGTTCCAGCTCCAGCCACGGCTTGCCACATCTCTGCCAGCAGAATCTTCTGCAGCTTCCAAGGGCACCCTCCCCGTCTTGGCTCCAGCTCTGCAACGCTTCAGCCCCTGCCCTAGAGCCTCCAAGTCCACCCCACCATGCGTATCCCAACCCCAGAATGATTTCACCTCCAGCCCTACAGTCCCCATCCCAGGTCCAGTACTACTATGCCAGCCCCACGGTGGTCTCTGCCTCCGTCGCACAGTCCCTTACTGAGCTGCACGCTTTGTATGCCGTTCCCACTGGCAATGCCAGGCCCACTTAGCATTTCCCAGACACACACACACACACACACACACACTGGCTTCCGGCTGCAGCCCTACGGTGGCCCTCACACCCAGTGGCAACATGCCGGCACGGGGGGGGGGGGGACTTCAGGCGCAAGCAGTCCTAAAGGGCCCCTTTCAGCCCTACACGGCCCGTCCCATGCTCAGACGCAGTAGCCAGCCCCACCCTCAATAGCCCAGGCCTCCAGTGAATTCGGCACCCCAACCCTACAGTCTCAGTATCCCATCGGCATAGTCTGCGCCACTTGCAGCTCCTATGCCAGCCCCAGTGATTTCAGCCTCAGCCATTTCGGAGTCCCCTTTTCCCCAGCCCCAGTGATTTCAGCTCTTTGTCAACCCACAAGCTTTATTTCACTGCCAGCTCTTCTGTTCCAGCTCCAGCCACGGCTTGCCACATCTCTGCCAGCAGAATCTTCTGCAGCTTCCAAGGGCACCCTCCCCGTCTTGGCTCCAGCTCTGCAACGCTTCAGCCCCTGCCCTAGAGCCTCCAAGTCCACCCCACCATGCGTATCCCAACCCCAGAATGATTTCACCTCCAGCCCTACAGTCCCCATCCCAGGTCCAGTACTACTATGCCAGCCCCACAGTGGTCTCTGCCTCCGTCGCACAGTCCCTTACTGAGCTGCACGCTTTGTATGCCGTTCCCACTGGCAATGCCAGGCCCACTTAGCATTTCCCAGACACACACACACACACACACACTGGCTTCCGGCTGCAGCCCTACGGTGGCCCTCACACCCAGTGGCAACATGCCGGCACGGGGGGGGGGGGGGGGGGACTTCAGGCGCAAGCAGTCCTAAAGGGCCCCTTTCAGCCCTACACGGCCCGTCCCATGCTCAGACGCAGTAGCCAGCCCCACCCTCAATAGCCCAGGCCTCCAGTGAATTCGGCACCCCAACCCTACAGTCTCAGTATCCCATCGGCATAGTCTGCGCCACTTGCAGCTCCTATGCCAGCCCCAGTGATTTCAGCCTCAGCCATTTCGGAGTCCCCTTTTCCCCAGCCCCAGTGATTTCAGCTCTTTGTCAACCCACAAGCTTTATTTCACTGCCAGCTCTTCTGTTCCAGCTCCAGCCACGGCTTGCCACATCTCTGCCAGCAGAATCTTCTGCAGCTTCCAAGGGCACCCTCCCCGTCTTGGCTCCAGCTCTGCAACGCTTCAGCCCCTGCCCTAGAGCCTCCAAGTCCACCCCACCATGCGTATCCCAACCCCAGAATGATTTCACCTCCAGCCCTACAGTCCCCATCCCAGGTCCAGTACTACTATGCCAGCCCCACGGTGGTCTCTGCCTCCGTCGCACAGTCCCTTACTGAGCTGCACGCTTTGTATGCCGTTCCCACTGGCAATGCCAGGCCCACTTAGCATTTCCCAGACACACACACACACACACACACACACACTGGCTTCCGGCTGCAGCCCTACGGTGGCCCTCACACCCAGTGGCAACATGCCGGCACGGGGGGGGGGGGGGACTTCAGGCGCAAGCAGTCCTAAAGGGCCCCTTTCAGCCCTACACGGCCCGTCCCATGCTCAGACGCAGTAGCCAGCCCCACCCTCAATAGCCCAGGCCTCCAGTGAATTCGGCACCCCAACCCTACAGTCTCAGTATCCCATCGGCATAGTCTGCGCCACTTGCAGCTCCTATGCCAGCCCCAGTGATTTCAGCCTCAGCCATTTCGGAGTCCCCTTTTCCCCAGCCCCAGTGATTTCAGCTCTTTGTCAACCCACAAGCTTTATTTCACTGCCAGCTCTTCTGTTCCAGCTCCAGCCACGGCTTGCCACATCTCTGCCAGCAGAATCTTCTGCAGCTTCCAAGGGCACCCTCCCCGTCTTGGCTCCAGCTCTGCAATGCTTCAGCCCCTGCCCTAGAGCCTCCAAGTCCACCCCACCATGCGTATCCCAACCCCAGAATGATTTCACCTCCAGCCCTACAGTCCCCATCCCAGGTCCAGTACTACTATGCCAGCCCCACGGTGGTCTCTGCCTCCGTCGCACAGTCCCTTACTGAGCTGCACGCTTTGTATGCCGTTCCCACTAGCAATGCCAGGCCCACTTAGCATTTCCCAGACACACACACACACACACACACACAGGCTTCCGGCTGCAGCCCTACGGTGGCCCTCACACCCAGTGGCAACATGCCGGCACGGGGGGGGGGGGACTTCAGGCGCAAGCAGTCCTAAAGGGCCCCTTTCAGCCCTACACGGCCCGTCCCATGCTCAGACGCAGTAGCCAGCCCCACCCTCAATAGCCCAGGCCTCCAGTGAATTCGGCACCCCAACCCTACAGTCTCAGTGTCCCATCGGCATAGTCTGCGCCACTTGCAGCTCCTATGCCAGCCCCAGTGATTTCAGCCTCAGCCATTTCGGAGTCCCCTTTTCCCCAGCCCCAGTGATTTCAGCTCTTTGTCAACCCACAAGCTTTATTTCACTGCCAGCTCTTCTGTTCCAGCTCCAGCCACGGCTTGCCACATCTCTGCCAGCAGAATCTTCTGCAGCTTCCAAGGGCACCCTCCCCGTCTTGGCTCCAGCTCTGCAACGCTTCAGCCCCTGCCCTAGAGCCTCCAAGTCCACCCCACCATGCGTATCCCAACCCCAGAATGATTTCACCTCCAGCCCTACAGTCCCCATCCCAGGTCCAGTACTACTATGCCAGCCCCACGGTGGTCTCTGCCTCCGTCGCACAGTCCCTTACTGAGCTGCACGCTTTGTATGCCGTTCCCACTGGCAATGCCAGGCCCACTTAGCATTTCCCAGACACACACACACACACACACACACACACACTGGCTTCCGGCTGCAGCCCTACGGTGGCCCTCACACCCAGTGGCAACATGCCGGCACGGGGGGGGGGGGGGACTTCAGGCGCAAGCAGTCCTAAAGGGCCCCTTTCAGCCCTACACGGCCCGTCCCATGCTCAGACGCAGTAGCCAGCCCCACCCTCAATAGCCCAGGCCTCCAGTGAATTCGGCACCCCAACCCTACAGTCTCAGTATCCCATCGGCATAGTCTGCGCCACTTGCAGCTCCTATGCCAGCCCCAGTGATTTCAGCCTCAGCCATTTCGGAGTCCCCTTTTCCCCAGCCCCAGTGATTTCAGCTCTTTGTCAACCCACAAGCTTTATTTCACTGCCAGCTCTTCTGTTCCAGCTCCAGCCACGGCTTGCCACATCTCTGCCAGCAGAATCTTCTGCAGCTTCCAAGGGCACCCTCCCCGTCTTGGCTCCAGCTCTGCAACGCTTCAGCCCCTGCCCTAGAGCCTCCAAGTCCACCCCACCATGCGTATCCCAACCCCAGAATGATTTCACCTCCAGCCCTACAGTCCCCATCCCAGGTCCAGTACTACTATGCCAGCCCCACGGTGGTCTCTGCCTCCGTCGCACAGTCCCTTACTGAGCTGCACGCTTTGTATGCCGTTCCCACTAGCAATGCCAGGCCCACTTAGCATTTCCCAGACACACACACACACACACACACACTGGCTTCCGGCTGCAGCCCTACGGTGGCCCTCACACCCAGTGGCAACATGCCGGCACGGGGGGGGGGGGGACTTCAGGCGCAAGCAGTCCTAAAGGGCCCCTTTCAGCCCTACACGGCCCGTCCCATGCTCAGACGCAGTAGCCAGCCCCACCCTCAATAGCCCAGGCCTCCAGTGAATTCGGCACCCCAACCCTACAGTCTCAGTATCCCATCGGCATAGTCTGCGCCACTTGCAGCTCCTATGCCAGCCCCAGTGATTTCAGCCTCAGCCATTTCGGAGTCCCCTTTTCCCCAGCCCCAGTGATTTCAGCTCTTTGTCAACCCACAAGCTTTATTTCACTGCCAGCTCTTCTGTTCCAGCTCCAGCCACGGCTTGCCACATCTCTGCCAGCAGAATCTTCTGCAGCTTCCAAGGGCACCCTCCCCGTCTTGGCTCCAGCTCTGCAACGCTTCAGCCCCTGCCCTAGAGCCTCCAAGTCCACCCCACCATGCGTATCCCAACCCCAGAATGATTTCACCTCCAGCCCTACAGTCCCCATCCCAGGTCCAGTACTACTATGCCAGCCCCACAGTGGTCTCTGCCTCCGTCGCACAGTCCCTTACTGAGCTGCACGCTTTGTATGCCGTTCCCACTGGCAATGCCAGGCCCACTTAGCATTTCCCAGACACACACACACACACACACACTGGCTTCCGGCTGCAGCCCTACGGTGGCCCTCACACCCAGTGGCAACATGCCGGCACGGGGGGGGGGGGGGGGGGGGGGACTTCAGGCGCAAGCAGTCCTAAAGGGCCCCTTTCAGCCCTACACGGCCCGTCCCATGCTCAGACGCAGTAGCCAGCCCCACCCTCAATAGCCCAGGCCTCCAGTGAATTCGGCACCCCAACCCTACAGTCTCAGTATCCCATCGGCATAGTCTGCGCCACTTGCAGCTCCTATGCCAGCCCCAGTGATTTCAGCCTCAGCCATTTCGGAGTCCCCTTTTCCCCAGCCCCAGTGATTTCAGCTCTTTGTCAACCCACAAGCTTTATTTCACTGCCAGCTCTTCTGTTCCAGCTCCAGCCACGGCTTGCCACATCTCTGCCAGCAGAATCTTCTGCAGCTTCCAAGGGCACCCTCCCCGTCTTGGCTCCAGCTCTGCAACGCTTCAGCCCCTGCCCTAGAGCCTCCAAGTCCACCCCACCATGCGTATCCCAACCCCAGAATGATTTCACCTCCAGCCCTACAGTCCCCATCCCAGGTCCAGTACTACTATGCCAGCCCCACGGTGGTCTCTGCCTCCGTCGCACAGTCCCTTACTGAGCTGCACGCTTTGTATGCCGTTCCCACTGGCAATGCCAGGCCCACTTAGCATTTCCCAGACACACACACACACACACACACACACACTGGCTTCCGGCTGCAGCCCTACGGTGGCCCTCACACCCAGTGGCAACATGCCGGCACGGGGGGGGGGGGGGGACTTCAGGCGCAAGCAGTCCTAAAGGGCCCCTTTCAGCCCTACACGGCCCGTCCCATGCTCAGACGCAGTAGCCAGCCCCACCCTCAATAGCCCAGGCCTCCAGTGAATTCGGCACCCCAACCCTACAGTCTCAGTATCCCATCGGCATAGTCTGCGCCACTTGCAGCTCCTATGCCAGCCCCAGTGATTTCAGCCTCAGCCATTTCGGAGTCCCCTTTTCCCCAGCCCCAGTGATTTCAGCTCTTTGTCAACCCACAAGCTTTATTTCACTGCCAGCTCTTCTGTTCCAGCTCCAGCCACGGCTTGCCACATCTCTGCCAGCAGAATCTTCTGCAGCTTCCAAGGGCACCCTCCCCGTCTTGGCTCCAGCTCTGCAATGCTTCAGCCCCTGCCCTAGAGCCTCCAAGTCCACCCCACCATGCGTATCCCAACCCCAGAATGATTTCACCTCCAGCCCTACAGTCCCCATCCCAGGTCCAGTACTACTATGCCAGCCCCACGGTGGTCTCTGCCTCCGTCGCACAGTCCCTTACTGAGCTGCACGCTTTGTATGCCGTTCCCACTAGCAATGCCAGGCCCACTTAGCATTTCCCAGACACACACACACACACACACACACAGGCTTCCGGCTGCAGCCCTACGGTGGCCCTCACACCCAGTGGCAACATGCCGGCACGGGGGGGGGGGGACTTCAGGCGCAAGCAGTCCTAAAGGGCCCCTTTCAGCCCTACACGGCCCGTCCCATGCTCAGACGCAGTAGCCAGCCCCACCCTCAATAGCCCAGGCCTCCAGTGAATTCGGCACCCCAACCCTACAGTCTCAGTGTCCCATCGGCATAGTCTGCGCCACTTGCAGCTCCTATGCCAGCCCCAGTGATTTCAGCCTCAGCCATTTCGGAGTCCCCTTTTCCCCAGCCCCAGTGATTTCAGCTCTTTGTCAACCCACAAGCTTTATTTCACTGCCAGCTCTTCTGTTCCAGCTCCAGCCACGGCTTGCCACATCTCTGCCAGCAGAATCTTCTGCAGCTTCCAAGGGCACCCTCCCTGTCTTGGCTCCAGCTCTGCAACGCTTCAGCCCCTGCCCTAGAGCCTCCAAGTCCACCCCACCATGCGTATCCCAACCCCAGAATGATTTCACCTCCAGCCCTACAGTCCCCATCCCAGGTCCAGTACTACTATGCCAGCCCCACGGTGGTCTCTGCCTCCGTCGCACAGTCCCTTACTGAGCTGCACGCTTTGTATGCCGTTCCCACTGGCAATGCCAGGCCCACTTAGCATTTCCCAGACACACACACACACACACACACACACACTGGCTTCCGGCTGCAGCCCTACGGTGGCCCTCACACCCAGTGGCAACATGCCGGCACGGGGGGGGGGGGGGACTTCAGGCGCAAGCAGTCCTAAAGGGCCCCTTTCAGCCCTACACGGCCCGTCCCATGCTCAGACGCAGTAGCCAGCCCCACCCTCAATAGCCCAGGCCTCCAGTGAATTCGGCACCCCAACCCTACAGTCTCAGTATCCCATCGGCATAGTCTGCGCCACTTGCAGCTCCTATGCCAGCCCCAGTGATTTCAGCCTCAGCCATTTCGGAGTCCCCTTTTCCCCAGCCCCAGTGATTTCAGCTCTTTGTCAACCCACAAGCTTTATTGTACTGCCACATCTTCTGTTTCAGTTCTGGATCCATGTAGTCCCAGCTATGCTTCATCATGCTCTTACTGTTTTGCAGGACAGGGTATTTGCTTCAGCTACATGTCTGTATAGTTTCAGCTCACCTCCTGAACCCATATTCCAGCCCCAATCTGATAATCCTAACTCCACTAACAGTTCTAGACTCCCTCTCCCATCCCTTAATGATTTCATCGCCACTCACACACTTGACATCTTGGCTCCATATTCCCTATCCCAGCCCCAAAGACGCTTGTCCTCAAATCCTACCATATTTCTGTCTCCTGCAGTTCTACTTGCTCAGCTCCAGCTCCTCAGCTTCTCGCTGCCAGCAGCTAAAAGCCGCTGCTGCTTCTCACTGCAGCCCGGGGCTGTTGATAAGGCCAGAAATCAATTACTGTGATCACTACAGCATCTCTTGGAGTTGTCCCACCCATCCTGAAGGGATCCCATCTCTGGGGAGACTTGAGGCCTGATGCCCAACATGTACCTTCCCCCCCGCTCTTGACCTCCCAACCCTCTCGCAAAGGCCCCCTCCCTCACTTCCCCCAGGCAGCCCATGTTTCAGCCCGAGCCCTACAACCCTTATTGAGTTAACATCAGATATGTAGTAATAACAACTTACTAAAAGTTTGTAATAAAAGAGCAAAATAATGAAGTAGTTTAATAAAGGAAGCTGTGATTACTGCAAAGAAAAGCAAAATAAAACTTAAAAATGGAAAAAAACCCAGCTTTATTCCCAGCATTTCCCAGTTGTCTAAATGCAGAAAACGACAAAACGGGTGCTCCCCGGCCGCCACTAGCAGCAGCTGTTCGCCCTTAGACGCTCCAGGTCCCCCCAGCGGCCGCCAGAGCCGCGCAGGGCGCGGCGTAAAGAACTGGGCACCGCCGCCCCCCCACAGACGCAGGAGCCGCGTCCGTGCTCACCAGCGCTCCGCGCAGCGACATCCGCGCGGGTCCCGTCCTGGCGCTGCGGCGCTCCTCAGGTCGGGCACCTGCAGCTCCCGCCGCCTCGGCGCCGCCCCTCGCCGCCTCGCCGCCGCCCCTCGCCGCCTCGGCGCCGCCCCTCGCCGCCGCCGCGCCGCCCCTCGCCGGCGCCGCCCCTCGCCGCCGCCGCGCCGCCCCTCGCCGCCGCCGCGCCGCCCCTCGCCGGCGCCGCCCCTCGCCGCCGCCGCGCCGCCCCTCGCCGCCGCCGCGCCGCCCCTCGCCGCCGCCTCCGCCGCCGCCTCCGCCTCCTCGGCGCCGCCCAACTAACGCCCGCCTCCCCAGCGCACGCTATTTATAGGCAATAGCCGGCCAGCCCAGCCAATCACATCCCGAGGCAGCGCCGGCTCCGCCAATCCCAGCCCGCCCCTTCCCGCCGCACTCTGTTCCGCGACTCCCCGCAGTCCCCTCACGGCCCGCTCCCGCGATTCCGCCCGCTGCCCGCCGTCTCCCCGTTTACTTGGCAGAACTCTCCCCGCCCTTTCCAAGCCCCAGCATCACCTGACGAGGCTCCGCCGGCTCCCAAAGCAGCGGCGGCGGGAGCAGAGCACCAGGCGAACGATCGCCCAGGGCCACGCCCGGATTGATAGGGCGGCTGTGATTGGACAGGGCGGAGAAAGGCGGGCCGGCATTGGCGGGGCCCGGAAGCTGCGCGGCTGCAGCTCATGGGAGCGCGGGGCGCTCAGCCGGAAGGAGCCAGTGCTGCTCCAAGGGTCCGCGGTCGCGCTGGGTCCCGCTCCCGATACTCCCCTCCCCTTCTCCGACCTCTCGTGCCCAGGTCCCGGCTAAAAGGGCTGCCCGGGAGTGGTTGCAGGTGGCAAAGTCGGGCTCTGCGTTCGTATCCCGGACCAGGGAGGGGCGGTGACTTCGTGAGGAGAGGGTCGGCGGCAGCGAGGGGGCCGCGGAGCGGGGAGGGCGTGCGGAGTCCGCTGCGGGTTCCGGGCACCTCTTCCCCGGCAGCGGTTCCCCTTCTGCGGGGACTTGGACTGCACCGACTGCGTGCTGGCCGAGATCGGCGCTCTGGCCAAAATACTGACATGCCAGCCCGCCGCCTGCTGCGGGCCCGCTGCTCCCCCTCCTTCTCCTCCGCAGTCCTCGGTGAAGCCGGAGCTGATCTGCGCCCCGGTGCTGCGGGACCTGCTGGGGGAGGCTATCGAGGTAAGTGTGGGGCTACTGCACTGGAGGCCAAGTGTTTCAACACTACAATGGCATAATCAACAGCATTAATTAGTCTCGTGTTCTTCATGTTCCTCGATGTTAAGAACGCTACCAGCCTCTACTAGTGAAATAACATACATAGTAAGTGTTATTGGTGTTAATATTCGGGTAAGAATTGTTAGAATTAACACAGGTAGTGTGTTAGCTGGTGTTTACCATGATGCTCTGCTTCCCCACAGTATGAAAAGATCCTGAAGCTGACCTCAGATGCAAAGGTAATTGAGCACTGCTGGCCTTCCAACCATCCCCCGATGGAGACATGCTCCAGGGGTGGGCAGCAATGCAGCTGGGAATACCTTGCCAGAGTGGCGCAAGCAGTCCTAAAGGGCCCCTTTCAGCCCTACACGGCCCGTCCCATGCTCAGACGCAGTAGCCAGCCCCACCGTCAATAGCCCAGGCCTCCAGTGAATTCGGCACCCCAACCCTACAGTCTCAGTGTCCCATCGGCATAGTCTGCGCCACTTGCAGCTCCTATGCCAGCCCCAGTGATTTCAGCCTCAGCCATTTCGGAGTCCCCTTTTCCCCAGCCCCAGTGATTTCAGCTCTTTGTCAACCCACAAGCTTTATTTCACTGCCAGCTCTTCTGTTCCAGCTCCAGCCACGGCTTGCCACATCTCTGCCAGCAGAATCTTCTGCAGCTTCCAAGGGCACCCTCCCCGTCTTGGCTCCAGCTCTGCAACGCTTCAGCCCCTGCCCTAGAGCCTCCAAGTCCACCCCACCATGCGTATCCCAACCCCAGAATGATTTCACCTCCAGCCCTACAGTCCCCATCCCAGGTCCAGTACTACTATGCCAGCCCCACGGTGGTCTCTGCCTCCGTCGCACAGTCCCTTACTGAGCTGCACGCTTTGTATGCCGTTCCCACTGGCAATGCCAGGCCCACTTAGCATTTCCCAGACACACACACACACACACACACACACACACTGGCTTCCGGCTGCAGCCCTACGGTGGCCCTCACACCCAGTGGCAACATGCCGGCACGGGGGGGGGGGGGGGACTTCAGGCGCAAGCAGTCCTAAAGGGCCCCTTTCAGCCCTACACGGCCCGTCCCATGCTCAGACGCAGTAGCCAGCCCCACCGTCAATAGCCCAGGCCTCCAGTGAATTCGGCACCCCAACCCTACAGTCTCAGTGTCCCATCGGCATAGTCTGCGCCACTTGCAGCTCCTATGCCAGCCCCAGTGATTTCAGCCTCAGCCATTTCGGAGTCCCCTTTTCCCCAGCCCCAGTGATTTCAGCTCTTTGTCAACCCACAAGCTTTATTTCACTGCCAGCTCTTCTGTTCCAGCTCCAGCCACGGCTTGCCACATCTCTGCCAGCAGAATCTTCTGCAGCTTCCAAGGGCACCCTCCCCGTCTTGGCTCCAGCTCTGCAACGCTTCAGCCCCTGCCCTAGAGCCTCCAAGTCCACCCCACCATGCGTATCCCAACCCCAGAATGATTTCACCTCCAGCCCTACAGTCCCCATCCCAGGTCCAGTACTACTATGCCAGCCCCACGGTGGTCTCTGCCTCCGTCGCACAGTCCCTTACTGAGCTGCACGCTTTGTATGCCGTTCCCACTGGCAATGCCAGGCCCACTTAGCATTTCCCAGACACACACACACACACACACACACACACACTGGCTTCCGGCTGCAGCCCTACGGTGGCCCTCACACCCAGTGGCAACATGCCGGCACGGGGGGGGGGGGGGGGACTTCAGGCGCAAGCAGTCCTAAAGGGCCCCTTTCAGCCCTACACGGCCCGTCCCATGCTCAGACGCAGTAGCCAGCCCCACCCTCAATAGCCCAGGCCTCCAGTGAATTCGGCACCCCAACCCTACAGTCTCAGTGTCCCATCGGCATAGTCTGCGCCACTTGCAGCTCCTATGCCAGCCCCAGTGATTTCAGCCTCAGCCATCTCGGAGTCCCCTTTTCCCCAGCCCCAGTGATTTCAGCTCTTTGTCAACCCACAAGCTTTATTTCACTGCCAGCTCTTCTGTTCCAGCTCCAGCCACGGCTTGCCACATCTCTGCCAGCAGAATCTTCTGCAGCTTCCAAGGGCACCCTCCCCGTCTTGGCTCCAGCTCTGCAACGCTTCAGCCCCTGCCCTAGAGCCTCCAAGTCCACCCCACCATGCGTATCCCAACCCCAGAATGATTTCACCTCCAGCCCTACAGTCCCCATCCCAGGTCCAGTACTAGTATGCCAGCCCCACGGTGGTCTCTGCCTCCGTCGCACAGTCCCTTACTGAGCTGCACGCTTTGTATGCCGTTCCCACTGGCAATGCCAGGCCCACTTAGCATTTCCCAGACACACACACACACACACACACACACACACACTGGCTTCCGGCTGCAGCCCTACGGTGGCCCTCACACCCAGTGGCAACATGCCGGCACGGGGGGGGGGGGGGGGACTTCAGGCGCAAGCAGTCCTAAAGGGCCCCTTTCAGCCCTACACGGCCCGTCCCATGCTCAGACGCAGTAGCCAGCCCCACCCTCAATAGCCCAGGCCTCCAGTGAATTCGGCACCCCAACCCTACAGTCTCAGTGTCCCATCGGCATAGTCTGCGCCACTTGCAGCTCCTATGCCAGCCCCAGTGATTTCAGCCTCAGCCATCTCGGAGTCCCCTTTTCCCCAGCCCCAGTGATTTCAGCTCTTTGTCAACCCACAAGCTTTATTTCACTGCCAGCTCTTCTGTTCCAGCTCCAGCCACGGCTTGCCACATCTCTGCCAGCAGAATCTTCTGCAGCTTCCAAGGGCACCCTCCCCGTCTTGGCTCCAGCTCTGCAACGCTTCAGCCCCTGCCCTAGAGCCTCCAAGTCCACCCCACCATGCGTATCCCAACCCCAGAATGATTTCACCTCCAGCCCTACAGTCCCCATCCCAGGTCCAGTACTACTATGCCAGCCCCACGGTGGTCTCTGCCTCCGTCGCACAGTCCCTTACTGAGCTGCACGCTTTGTATGCCGTTCCCACTGGCAATGCCAGGCCCACTTAGCATTTCCCAGACACACACACACACACACACACACACACACTGGCTTCCGGCTGCAGCCCTACGGTGGCCCTCACACCCAGTGGCAACATGCCGGCACGGGGGGGGGGGGGGACTTCAGGCGCAAGCAGTCCTAAAGGGCCCCTTTCAGCCCTACACGGCCCGTCCCATGCTCAGACGCAGTAGCCAGCCCCACCCTCAATAGCCCAGGCCTCCAGTGAATTCGGCACCCCAACCCTACAGTCTCAGTATCCCATCGGCATAGTCTGCGCCACTTGCAGCTCCTATGCCAGCCCCAGTGATTTCAGCCTCAGCCATTTCGGAGTCCCCTTTTCCCCAGCCCCAGTGATTTCAGCTCTTTGTCAACCCACAAGCTTTATTTCACTGCCAGCTCTTCTGTTCCAGCTCCAGCCACGGCTTGCCACATCTCTGCCAGCAGAATCTTCTGCAGCTTCCAAGGGCACCCTCCCCGTCTTGGCTCCAGCTCTGCAACGCTTCAGCCCCTGCCCTAGAGCCTCCAAGTCCACCCCACCATGCGTATCCCAACCCCAGAATGATTTCACCTCCAGCCCTACAGTCCCCATCCCAGGTCCAGTACTACTATGCCAGCCCCACGGTGGTCTCTGCCTCCGTCGCACAGTCCCTTACTGAGCTGCACGCTTTGTATGCCGTTCCCACTAGCAATGCCAGGCCCACTTAGCATTTCCCAGACACACACACACACACACACACACTGGCTTCCGGCTGCAGCCCTACGGTGGCCCTCACACCCAGTGGCAACATGCCGGCACGGGGGGGGGGGGGACTTCAGGCGCAAGCAGTCCTAAAGGGCCCCTTTCAGCCCTACACGGCCCGTCCCATGCTCAGACGCAGTAGCCAGCCCCACCCTCAATAGCCCAGGCCTCCAGTGAATTCGGCACCCCAACCCTACAGTCTCAGTATCCCATCGGCATAGTCTGCGCCACTTGCAGCTCCTATGCCAGCCCCAGTGATTTCAGCCTCAGCCATTTCGGAGTCCCCTTTTCCCCAGCCCCAGTGATTTCAGCTCTTTGTCAACCCACAAGCTTTATTTCACTGCCAGCTCTTCTGTTCCAGCTCCAGCCACGGCTTGCCACATCTCTGCCAGCAGAATCTTCTGCAGCTTCCAAGGGCACCCTCCCCGTCTTGGCTCCAGCTCTGCAACGCTTCAGCCCCTGCCCTAGAGCCTCCAAGTCCACCCCACCATGCGTATCCCAACCCCAGAATGATTTCACCTCCAGCCCTACAGTCCCCATCCCAGGTCCAGTACTACTATGCCAGCCCCACAGTGGTCTCTGCCTCCGTCGCACAGTCCCTTACTGAGCTGCACGCTTTGTATGCCGTTCCCACTGGCAATGCCAGGCCCACTTAGCATTTCCCAGACACACACACACACACACACACTGGCTTCCGGCTGCAGCCCTACGGTGGCCCTCACACCCAGTGGCAACATGCCGGCACGGGGGGGGGGGGGGGGGGGGGACTTCAGGCGCAAGCAGTCCTAAAGGGCCCCTTTCAGCCCTACACGGCCCGTCCCATGCTCAGACGCAGTAGCCAGCCCCACCCTCAATAGCCCAGGCCTCCAGTGAATTCGGCACCCCAACCCTACAGTCTCAGTATCCCATCGGCATAGTCTGCGCCACTTGCAGCTCCTATGCCAGCCCCAGTGATTTCAGCCTCAGCCATTTCGGAGTCCCCTTTTCCCCAGCCCCAGTGATTTCAGCTCTTTGTCAACCCACAAGCTTTATTTCACTGCCAGCTCTTCTGTTCCAGCTCCAGCCACGGCTTGCCACATCTCTGCCAGCAGAATCTTCTGCAGCTTCCAAGGGCACCCTCCCCGTCTTGGCTCCAGCTCTGCAACGCTTCAGCCCCTGCCCTAGAGCCTCCAAGTCCACCCCACCATGCGTATCCCAACCCCAGAATGATTTCACCTCCAGCCCTACAGTCCCCATCCCAGGTCCAGTACTACTATGCCAGCCCCACGGTGGTCTCTGCCTCCGTCGCACAGTCCCTTACTGAGCTGCACGCTTTGTATGCCGTTCCCACTGGCAATGCCAGGCCCACTTAGCATTTCCCAGACACACACACACACACACACACACACACTGGCTTCCGGCTGCAGCCCTACGGTGGCCCTCACACCCAGTGGCAACATGCCGGCACGGGGGGGGGGGGGGGACTTCAGGCGCAAGCAGTCCTAAAGGGCCCCTTTCAGCCCTACACGGCCCGTCCCATGCTCAGACGCAGTAGCCAGCCCCACCCTCAATAGCCCAGGCCTCCAGTGAATTCGGCACCCCAACCCTACAGTCTCAGTATCCCATCGGCATAGTCTGCGCCACTTGCAGCTCCTATGCCAGCCCCAGTGATTTCAGCCTCAGCCATTTCGGAGTCCCCTTTTCCCCAGCCCCAGTGATTTCAGCTCTTTGTCAACCCACAAGCTTTATTTCACTGCCAGCTCTTCTGTTCCAGCTCCAGCCACGGCTTGCCACATCTCTGCCAGCAGAATCTTCTGCAGCTTCCAAGGGCACCCTCCCCGTCTTGGCTCCAGCTCTGCAATGCTTCAGCCCCTGCCCTAGAGCCTCCAAGTCCACCCCACCATGCGTATCCCAACCCCAGAATGATTTCACCTCCAGCCCTACAGTCCCCATCCCAGGTCCAGTACTACTATGCCAGCCCCACGGTGGTCTCTGCCTCCGTCGCACAGTCCCTTACTGAGCTGCACGCTTTGTATGCCGTTCCCACTAGCAATGCCAGGCCCACTTAGCATTTCCCAGACACACACACACACACACACACACAGGCTTCCGGCTGCAGCCCTACGGTGGCCCTCACACCCAGTGGCAACATGCCGGCACGGGGGGGGGGGGACTTCAGGCGCAAGCAGTCCTAAAGGGCCCCTTTCAGCCCTACACGGCCCGTCCCATGCTCAGACGCAGTAGCCAGCCCCACCCTCAATAGCCCAGGCCTCCAGTGAATTCGGCACCCCAACCCTACAGTCTCAGTGTCCCATCGGCATAGTCTGCGCCACTTGCAGCTCCTATGCCAGCCCCAGTGATTTCAGCCTCAGCCATTTCGGAGTCCCCTTTTCCCCAGCCCCAGTGATTTCAGCTCTTTGTCAACCCACAAGCTTTATTTCACTGCCAGCTCTTCTGTTCCAGCTCCAGCCACGGCTTGCCACATCTCTGCCAGCAGAATCTTCTGCAGCTTCCAAGGGCACCCTCCCTGTCTTGGCTCCAGCTCTGCAACGCTTCAGCCCCTGCCCTAGAGCCTCCAAGTCCACCCCACCATGCGTATCCCAACCCCAGAATGATTTCACCTCCAGCCCTACAGTCCCCATCCCAGGTCCAGTACTACTATGCCAGCCCCACGGTGGTCTCTGCCTCCGTCGCACAGTCCCTTACTGAGCTGCACGCTTTGTATGCCGTTCCCACTGGCAATGCCAGGCCCACTTAGCATTTCCCAGACACACACACACACACACACACACACACTGGCTTCCGGCTGCAGCCCTACGGTGGCCCTCACACCCAGTGGCAACATGCCGGCACGGGGGGGGGGGGGGGACTTCAGGCGCAAGCAGTCCTAAAGGGCCCCTTTCAGCCCTACACGGCCCGTCCCATGCTCAGACGCAGTAGCCAGCCCCACCCTCAATAGCCCAGGCCTCCAGTGAATTCGGCACCCCAACCCTACAGTCTCAGTATCCCATCGGCATAGTCTGCGCCACTTGCAGCTCCTATGCCAGCCCCAGTGATTTCAGCCTCAGCCATTTCGGAGTCCCCTTTTCCCCAGCCCCAGTGATTTCAGCTCTTTGTCAACCCACAAGCTTTATTGTACTGCCACATCTTCTGTTTCAGTTCTGGATCCATGTAGTCCCAGCTATGCTTCATCATGCTCTTACTGTTTTGCAGGACAGGGTATTTGCTTCAGCTACATGTCTGTATAGTTTCAGCTCACCTCCTGAACCCATATTCCAGCCCCAATCTGATAATCCTAACTCCACTAACAGTTCTAGACTCCCTCTCCCATCCCTTAATGATTTCATCGCCACTCACACACTTGACATCTTGGCTCCATATTCCCTATCCCAGCCCCAAAGACGCTTGTCCTCAAATCCTACCATATTTCTGTCTCCTGCAGTTCTACTTGCTCAGCTCCAGCTCCTCAGCTTCTCGCTGCCAGCAGCTAAAAGCCGCTGCTGCTTCTCACTGCAGCCCGGGGCTGTTGATAAGGCCAGAAATCAATTACTGTGATCACTACAGCATCTCTTGGAGTTGTCCCACCCATCCTGAAGGGATCCCATCTCTGGGGAGACTTGAGGCCTGATGCCCAACATGTACCTTCCCCCCCGCTCTTGACCTCCCAACCCTCTCGCAAAGGCCCCCTCCCTCACTTCCCCCAGGCAGCCCATGTTTCAGCCCGAGCCCTACAACCCTTATTGAGTTAACATCAGATATGTAGTAATAACAACTTACTAAAAGTTTGTAATAAAAGAGCAAAATAATGAAGTAGTTTAATAAAGGAAGCTGTGATTACTGCAAAGAAAAGCAAAATAAAACTTAAAAATGGAAAAAAACCCAGCTTTATTCCCAGCATTTCCCAGTTGTCTAAATGCAGAAAACGACAAAACGGGTGCTCCCCGGCCGCCACTAGCAGCAGCTGTTCGCCCTTAGACGCTCCAGGTCCCCCCAGCGGCCGCCAGAGCCGCGCAGGGCGCGGCGTAAAGAACTGGGCACCGCCGCCCCCCCACAGACGCAGGAGCCGCGTCCGTGCTCACCAGCGCTCCGCGCAGCGACATCCGCGCGGGTCCCGTCCTGGCGCTGCGGCGCTCCTCAGGTCGGGCACCTGCAGCTCCCGCCGCCTCGGCGCCGCCCCTCGCCGCCTCGCCGCCGCCCCTCGCCGCCTCGGCGCCGCCCCTCGCCGCCGCCGCGCCGCCCCTCGCCGGCGCCGCCCCTCGCCGCCGCCGCGCCGCCCCTCGCCGCCGCCGCGCCGCCCCTCGCCGGCGCCGCCCCTCGCCGCCGCCGCGCCGCCCCTCGCCGCCGCCGCGCCGCCCCTCGCCGCCGCCTCCGCCGCCGCCTCCGCCTCCTCGGCGCCGCCCAACTAACGCCCGCCTCCCCAGCGCACGCTATTTATAGGCAATAGCCGGCCAGCCCAGCCAATCACATCCCGAGGCAGCGCCGGCTCCGCCAATCCCAGCCCGCCCCTTCCCGCCGCACTCTGTTCCGCGACTCCCCGCAGTCCCCTCACGGCCCGCTCCCGCGATTCCGCCCGCTGCCCGCCGTCTCCCCGTTTACTTGGCAGAACTCTCCCCGCCCTTTCCAAGCCCCAGCATCACCTGACGAGGCTCCGCCGGCTCCCAAAGCAGCGGCGGCGGGAGCAGAGCACCAGGCGAACGATCGCCCAGGGCCACGCCCGGATTGATAGGGCGGCTGTGATTGGACAGGGCGGAGAAAGGCGGGCCGGCATTGGCGGGGCCCGGAAGCTGCGCGGCTGCAGCTCATGGGAGCGCGGGGCGCTCAGCCGGAAGGAGCCAGTGCTGCTCCAAGGGTCCGCGGTCGCGCTGGGTCCCGCTCCCGATACTCCCCTCCCCTTCTCCGACCTCTCGTGCCCAGGTCCCGGCTAAAAGGGCTGCCCGGGAGTGGTTGCAGGTGGCAAAGTCGGGCTCTGCGTTCGTATCCCGGACCAGGGAGGGGCGGTGACTTCGTGAGGAGAGGGTCGGCGGCAGCGAGGGGGCCGCGGAGCGGGGAGGGCGTGCGGAGTCCGCTGCGGGTTCCGGGCACCTCTTCCCCGGCAGCGGTTCCCCTTCTGCGGGGACTTGGACTGCACCGACTGCGTGCTGGCCGAGATCGGCGCTCTGGCCAAAATACTGACATGCCAGCCCGCCGCCTGCTGCGGGCCCGCTGCTCCCCCTCCTTCTCCTCCGCAGTCCTCGGTGAAGCCGGAGCTGATCTGCGCCCCGGTGCTGCGGGACCTGCTGGGGGAGGCTATCGAGGTAAGTGTGGGGCTACTGCACTGGAGGCCAAGTGTTTCAACACTACAATGGCATAATCAACAGCATTAATTAGTCTCGTGTTCTTCATGTTCCTCGATGTTAAGAACGCTACCAGCCTCTACTAGTGAAATAACATACATAGTAAGTGTTATTGGTGTTAATATTCGGGTAAGAATTGTTAGAATTAACACAGGTAGTGTGTTAGCTGGTGTTTACCATGATGCTCTGCTTCCCCACAGTATGAAAAGATCCTGAAGCTGACCTCAGATGCAAAGGTAATTGAGCACTGCTGGCCTTCCAACCATCCCCCGATGGAGACATGCTCCAGGGGTGGGCAGCAATGCAGCTGGGAATACCTTGCCAGAGTGGCGCAAGCAGTCCTAAAGGGCCCCTTTCAGCCCTACACGGCCCGTCCCATGCTCAGACGCAGTAGCCAGCCCCACCGTCAATAGCCCAGGCCTCCAGTGAATTCGGCACCCCAACCCTACAGTCTCAGTGTCCCATCGGCATAGTCTGCGCCACTTGCAGCTCCTATGCCAGCCCCAGTGATTTCAGCCTCAGCCATTTCGGAGTCCCCTTTTCCCCAGCCCCAGTGATTTCAGCTCTTTGTCAACCCACAAGCTTTATTTCACTGCCAGCTCTTCTGTTCCAGCTCCAGCCACGGCTTGCCACATCTCTGCCAGCAGAATCTTCTGCAGCTTCCAAGGGCACCCTCCCCGTCTTGGCTCCAGCTCTGCAACGCTTCAGCCCCTGCCCTAGAGCCTCCAAGTCCACCCCACCATGCGTATCCCAACCCCAGAATGATTTCACCTCCAGCCCTACAGTCCCCATCCCAGGTCCAGTACTACTATGCCAGCCCCACGGTGGTCTCTGCCTCCGTCGCACAGTCCCTTACTGAGCTGCACGCTTTGTATGCCGTTCCCACTGGCAATGCCAGGCCCACTTAGCATTTCCCAGACACACACACACACACACACACACACACACTGGCTTCCGGCTGCAGCCCTACGGTGGCCCTCACACCCAGTGGCAACATGCCGGCACGGGGGGGGGGGGGGGACTTCAGGCGCAAGCAGTCCTAAAGGGCCCCTTTCAGCCCTACACGGCCCGTCCCATGCTCAGACGCAGTAGCCAGCCCCACCGTCAATAGCCCAGGCCTCCAGTGAATTCGGCACCCCAACCCTACAGTCTCAGTGTCCCATCGGCATAGTCTGCGCCACTTGCAGCTCCTATGCCAGCCCCAGTGATTTCAGCCTCAGCCATTTCGGAGTCCCCTTTTCCCCAGCCCCAGTGATTTCAGCTCTTTGTCAACCCACAAGCTTTATTTCACTGCCAGCTCTTCTGTTCCAGCTCCAGCCACGGCTTGCCACATCTCTGCCAGCAGAATCTTCTGCAGCTTCCAAGGGCACCCTCCCCGTCTTGGCTCCAGCTCTGCAACGCTTCAGCCCCTGCCCTAGAGCCTCCAAGTCCACCCCACCATGCGTATCCCAACCCCAGAATGATTTCACCTCCAGCCCTACAGTCCCCATCCCAGGTCCAGTACTACTATGCCAGCCCCACGGTGGTCTCTGCCTCCGTCGCACAGTCCCTTACTGAGCTGCACGCTTTGTATGCCGTTCCCACTGGCAATGCCAGGCCCACTTAGCATTTCCCAGACACACACACACACACACACACACACACACTGGCTTCCGGCTGCAGCCCTACGGTGGCCCTCACACCCAGTGGCAACATGCCGGCACGGGGGGGGGGGGGGGGACTTCAGGCGCAAGCAGTCCTAAAGGGCCCCTTTCAGCCCTACACGGCCCGTCCCATGCTCAGACGCAGTAGCCAGCCCCACCCTCAATAGCCCAGGCCTCCAGTGAATTCGGCACCCCAACCCTACAGTCTCAGTGTCCCATCGGCATAGTCTGCGCCACTTGCAGCTCCTATGCCAGCCCCAGTGATTTCAGCCTCAGCCATCTCGGAGTCCCCTTTTCCCCAGCCCCAGTGATTTCAGCTCTTTGTCAACCCACAAGCTTTATTTCACTGCCAGCTCTTCTGTTCCAGCTCCAGCCACGGCTTGCCACATCTCTGCCAGCAGAATCTTCTGCAGCTTCCAAGGGCACCCTCCCCGTCTTGGCTCCAGCTCTGCAACGCTTCAGCCCCTGCCCTAGAGCCTCCAAGTCCACCCCACCATGCGTATCCCAACCCCAGAATGATTTCACCTCCAGCCCTACAGTCCCCATCCCAGGTCCAGTACTAGTATGCCAGCCCCACGGTGGTCTCTGCCTCCGTCGCACAGTCCCTTACTGAGCTGCACGCTTTGTATGCCGTTCCCACTGGCAATGCCAGGCCCACTTAGCATTTCCCAGACACACACACACACACACACACACACACACACTGGCTTCCGGCTGCAGCCCTACGGTGGCCCTCACACCCAGTGGCAACATGCCGGCACGGGGGGGGGGGGGGGACTTCAGGCGCAAGCAGTCCTAAAGGGCCCCTTTCAGCCCTACACGGCCCGTCCCATGCTCAGACGCAGTAGCCAGCCCCACCCTCAATAGCCCAGGCCTCCAGTGAATTCGGCACCCCAACCCTACAGTCTCAGTGTCCCATCGGCATAGTCTGCGCCACTTGCAGCTCCTATGCCAGCCCCAGTGATTTCAGCCTCAGCCATCTCGGAGTCCCCTTTTCCCCAGCCCCAGTGATTTCAGCTCTTTGTCAACCCACAAGCTTTATTTCACTGCCAGCTCTTCTGTTCCAGCTCCAGCCACGGCTTGCCACATCTCTGCCAGCAGAATCTTCTGCAGCTTCCAAGGGCACCCTCCCCGTCTTGGCTCCAGCTCTGCAACGCTTCAGCCCCTGCCCTAGAGCCTCCAAGTCCACCCCACCATGCGTATCCCAACCCCAGAATGATTTCACCTCCAGCCCTACAGTCCCCATCCCAGGTCCAGTACTACTATGCCAGCCCCACGGTGGTCTCTGCCTCCGTCGCACAGTCCCTTACTGAGCTGCACGCTTTGTATGCCGTTCCCACTGGCAATGCCAGGCCCACTTAGCATTTCCCAGACACACACACACACACACACACTGGCTTCCGGCTGCAGCCCTACGGTGGCCCTCACACCCAGTGGCAACATGCCGGCACGGGGGGGGGGGGGGGGAACTTCAGGCGCAAGCAGTCCTAAAGGGCCCCTTTCAGCCCTACACGGCCCGTCCCATGCTCAGACGCAGTAGCCAGCCCCACCCTCAATAGCCCAGGCCTCCAGTGAATTCGGCACCCCAACCCTACAGTCTCAGTATCCCATCGGCATAGTCTGCGCCACTTGCAGCTCCTATGCCAGCCCCAGTGATTTCAGCCTCAGCCATTTCGGAGTCCCCTTTTCCCCAGCCCCAGTGATTTCAGCTCTTTGTCAACCCACAAGCTTTATTTCACTGCCAGCTCTTCTGTTCCAGCTCCAGCCACGGCTTGCCACATCTCTGCCAGCAGAATCTTCTGCAGCTTCCAAGGGCACCCTCCCCGTCTTGGCTCCAGCTCTGCAACGCTTCAGCCCCTGCCCTAGAGCCTCCAAGTCCACCCCACCATGCGTATCCCAACCCCAGAATGATTTCACCTCCAGCCCTACAGTCCCCATCCCAGGTCCAGTACTACTATGCCAGCCCCACGGTGGTCTCTGCCTCCGTCGCACAGTCCCTTACTGAGCTGCACGCTTTGTATGCCGTTCCCACTGGCAATGCCAGGCCCACTTAGCATTTCCCAGACACACACACACACACACACACACACACACTGGCTTCCGGCTGCAGCCCTACGGTGGCCCTCACACCCAGTGGCAACATGCCGGCACGGGGGGGGGGGGGGACTTCAGGCGCAAGCAGTCCTAAAGGGCCCCTTTCAGCCCTACACGGCCCGTCCCATGCTCAGACGCAGTAGCCAGCCCCACCCTCAATAGCCCAGGCCTCCAGTGAATTCGGCACCCCAACCCTACAGTCTCAGTATCCCATCGGCATAGTCTGCGCCACTTGCAGCTCCTATGCCAGCCCCAGTGATTTCAGCCTCAGCCATTTCGGAGTCCCCTTTTCCCCAGCCCCAGTGATTTCAGCTCTTTGTCAACCCACAAGCTTTATTTCACTGCCAGCTCTTCTGTTCCAGCTCCAGCCACGGCTTGCCACATCTCTGCCAGCAGAATCTTCTGCAGCTTCCAAGGGCACCCTCCCCGTCTTGGCTCCAGCTCTGCAACGCTTCAGCCCCTGCCCTAGAGCCTCCAAGTCCACCCCACCATGCGTATCCCAACCCCAGAATGATTTCACCTCCAGCCCTACAGTCCCCATCCCAGGTCCAGTACTACTATGCCAGCCCCACGGTGGTCTCTGCCTCCGTCGCACAGTCCCTTACTGAGCTGCACGCTTTGTATGCCGTTCCCACTGGCAATGCCAGGCCCACTTAGCATTTCCCAGACACACACACACACACACACACACACTGGCTTCCGGCTGCAGCCCTACGGTGGCCCTCACACCCAGTGGCAACATGCCGGCACGGGGGGGGGGGGGACTTCAGGCGCAAGCAGTCCTAAAGGGCCCCTTTCAGCCCTACACGGCCCGTCCCATGCTCAGACGCAGTAGCCAGCCCCACCCTCAATAGCCCAGGCCTCCAGTGAATTCGGCACCCCAACCCTACAGTCTCAGTATCCCATCGGCATAGTCTGCGCCACTTGCAGCTCCTATGCCAGCCCCAGTGATTTCAGCCTCAGCCATTTCGGAGTCCCCTTTTCCCCAGCCCCAGTGATTTCAGCTCTTTGTCAACCCACAAGCTTTATTTCACTGCCAGCTCTTCTGTTCCAGCTCCAGCCACGGCTTGCCACATCTCTGCCAGCAGAATCTTCTGCAGCTTCCAAGGGCACCCTCCCCGTCTTGGCTCCAGCTCTGCAACGCTTCAGCCCCTGCCCTAGAGCCTCCAAGTCCACCCCACCATGCGTATCCCAACCCCAGAATGATTTCACCTCCAGCCCTACAGTCCCCATCCCAGGTCCAGTACTACTATGCCAGCCCCACAGTGGTCTCTGCCTCCGTCGCACAGTCCCTTACTGAGCTGCACGCTTTGTATGCCGTTCCCACTGGCAATGCCAGGCCCACTTAGCATTTCCCAGACACACACACACACACACACACTGGCTTCCGGCTGCAGCCCTACGGTGGCCCTCACACCCAGTGGCAACATGCCGGCACGGGGGGGGGGGGGGGGGGGACTTCAGGCGCAAGCAGTCCTAAAGGGCCCCTTTCAGCCCTACACGGCCCGTCCCATGCTCAGACGCAGTAGCCAGCCCCACCCTCAATAGCCCAGGCCTCCAGTGAATTCGGCACCCCAACCCTACAGTCTCAGTATCCCATCGGCATAGTCTGCGCCACTTGCAGCTCCTATGCCAGCCCCAGTGATTTCAGCCTCAGCCATTTCGGAGTCCCCTTTTCCCCAGCCCCAGTGATTTCAGCTCTTTGTCAACCCACAAGCTTTATTTCACTGCCAGCTCTTCTGTTCCAGCTCCAGCCACGGCTTGCCACATCTCTGCCAGCAGAATCTTCTGCAGCTTCCAAGGGCACCCTCCCCGTCTTGGCTCCAGCTCTGCAACGCTTCAGCCCCTGCCCTAGAGCCTCCAAGTCCACCCCACCATGCGTATCCCAACCCCAGAATGATTTCACCTCCAGCCCTACAGTCCCCATCCCAGGTCCAGTACTACTATGCCAGCCCCACGGTGGTCTCTGCCTCCGTCGCACAGTCCCTTACTGAGCTGCACGCTTTGTATGCCGTTCCCACTGGCAATGCCAGGCCCACTTAGCATTTCCCAGACACACACACACACACACACACACACACTGGCTTCCGGCTGCAGCCCTACGGTGGCCCTCACACCCAGTGGCAACATGCCGGCACGGGGGGGGGGGGGGACTTCAGGCGCAAGCAGTCCTAAAGGGCCCCTTTCAGCCCTACACGGCCCGTCCCATGCTCAGACGCAGTAGCCAGCCCCACCCTCAATAGCCCAGGCCTCCAGTGAATTCGGCACCCCAACCCTACAGTCTCAGTATCCCATCGGCATAGTCTGCGCCACTTGCAGCTCCTATGCCAGCCCCAGTGATTTCAGCCTCAGCCATTTCGGAGTCCCCTTTTCCCCAGCCCCAGTGATTTCAGCTCTTTGTCAACCCACAAGCTTTATTTCACTGCCAGCTCTTCTGTTCCAGCTCCAGCCACGGCTTGCCACATCTCTGCCAGCAGAATCTTCTGCAGCTTCCAAGGGCACCCTCCCCGTCTTGGCTCCAGCTCTGCAATGCTTCAGCCCCTGCCCTAGAGCCTCCAAGTCCACCCCACCATGCGTATCCCAACCCCAGAATGATTTCACCTCCAGCCCTACAGTCCCCATCCCAGGTCCAGTACTACTATGCCAGCCCCACGGTGGTCTCTGCCTCCGTCGCACAGTCCCTTACTGAGCTGCACGCTTTGTATGCCGTTCCCACTAGCAATGCCAGGCCCACTTAGCATTTCCCAGACACACACACACACACACACACACAGGCTTCCGGCTGCAGCCCTACGGTGGCCCTCACACCCAGTGGCAACATGCCGGCACGGGGGGGGGGGGACTTCAGGCGCAAGCAGTCCTAAAGGGCCCCTTTCAGCCCTACACGGCCCGTCCCATGCTCAGACGCAGTAGCCAGCCCCACCCTCAATAGCCCAGGCCTCCAGTGAATTCGGCACCCCAACCCTACAGTCTCAGTGTCCCATCGGCATAGTCTGCGCCACTTGCAGCTCCTATGCCAGCCCCAGTGATTTCAGCCTCAGCCATTTCGGAGTCCCCTTTTCCCCAGCCCCAGTGATTTCAGCTCTTTGTCAACCCACAAGCTTTATTTCACTGCCAGCTCTTCTGTTCCAGCTCCAGCCACGGCTTGCCACATCTCTGCCAGCAGAATCTTCTGCAGCTTCCAAGGGCACCCTCCCTGTCTTGGCTCCAGCTCTGCAACGCTTCAGCCCCTGCCCTAGAGCCTCCAAGTCCACCCCACCATGCGTATCCCAACCCCAGAATGATTTCACCTCCAGCCCTACAGTCCCCATCCCAGGTCCAGTACTACTATGCCAGCCCCACGGTGGTCTCTGCCTCCGTCGCACAGTCCCTTACTGAGCTGCACGCTTTGTATGCCGTTCCCACTGGCAATGCCAGGCCCACTTAGCATTTCCCAGACACACACACACACACACACACACACACACTGGCTTCCGGCTGCAGCCCTACGGTGGCCCTCACACCCAGTGGCAACATGCCGGCACGGGGGGGGGGGGGGACTTCAGGCGCAAGCAGTCCTAAAGGGCCCCTTTCAGCCCTACACGGCCCGTCCCATGCTCAGACGCAGTAGCCAGCCCCACCCTCAATAGCCCAGGCCTCCAGTGAATTCGGCACCCCAACCCTACAGTCTCAGTATCCCATCGGCATAGTCTGCGCCACTTGCAGCTCCTATGCCAGCCCCAGTGATTTCAGCCTCAGCCATTTCGGAGTCCCCTTTTCCCCAGCCCCAGTGATTTCAGCTCTTTGTCAACCCACAAGCTTTATTTCACTGCCAGCTCTTCTGTTCCAGCTCCAGCCACGGCTTGCCACATCTCTGCCAGCAGAATCTTCTGCAGCTTCCAAGGGCACCCTCCCCGTCTTGGCTCCAGCTCTGCAATGCTTCAGCCCCTGCCCTAGAGCCTCCAAGTCCACCCCACCATGCGTATCCCAACCCCAGAATGATTTCACCTCCAGCCCTACAGTCCCCATCCCAGGTCCAGTACTACTATGCCAGCCCCACGGTGGTCTCTGCCTCCGTCGCACAGTCCCTTACTGAGCTGCACGCTTTGTATGCCGTTCCCACTAGCAATGCCAGGCCCACTTAGCATTTCCCAGACACACACACACACACACACACACACAGGCTTCCGGCTGCAGCCCTACGGTGGCCCTCACACCCAGTGGCAACATGCCGGCACGGGGGGGGGGGGACTTCAGGCGCAAGCAGTCCTAAAGGGCCCCTTTCAGCCCTACACGGCCCGTCCCATGCTCAGACGCAGTAGCCAGCCCCACCCTCAATAGCCCAGGCCTCCAGTGAATTCGGCACCCCAACCCTACAGTCTCAGTGTCCCATCGGCATAGTCTGCGCCACTTGCAGCTCCTATGCCAGCCCCAGTGATTTCAGCCTCAGCCATTTCGGAGTCCCCTTTTCCCCAGCCCCAGTGATTTCAGCTCTTTGTCAACCCACAAGCTTTATTTCACTGCCAGCTCTTCTGTTCCAGCTCCAGCCACGGCTTGCCACATCTCTGCCAGCAGAATCTTCTGCAGCTTCCAAGGGCACCCTCCCTGTCTTGGCTCCAGCTCTGCAACGCTTCAGCCCCTGCCCTAGAGCCTCCAAGTCCACCCCACCATGCGTATCCCAACCCCAGAATGATTTCACCTCCAGCCCTACAGTCCCCATCCCAGGTCCAGTACTACTATGCCAGCCCCACGGTGGTCTCTGCCTCCGTCGCACAGTCCCTTACTGAGCTGCACGCTTTGTATGCCGTTCCCACTGGCAATGCCAGGCCCACTTAGCATTTCCCAGACACACACACACACACACACACACTGGCTTCCGGCTGCAGCCCTACGGTGGCCCTCACACCCAGTGGCAACATGCCGGCACGGGGGGGGGGGGGGGGGGGGGGACTTCAGGCGCAAGCAGTCCTAAAGGGCCCCTTTCAGCCCTACACGGCCCGTCCCATGCTCAGACGCAGTAGCCAGCCCCACCCTCAATAGCCCAGGCCTCCAGTGAATTCGGCACCCCAACCCTACAGTCTCAGTGTCCCATCGGCATAGTCTGCGCCACTTGCAGCTCCTATGCCAGCCCCAGTGATTTCAGCCTCAGCCATTTCGGAGTCCCCTTTTCCCCAGCCCCAGTGATTTCAGCTCTTTGTCAACCCACAAGCTTTATTGTACTGCCACATCTTCTGTTTCAGTTCTGGATCCACGTAGTCCCAGCTATGCTTCATCATGCTCTTACTGTTTTGCAGGACAGGGTATTTGCTTCAGCTACATGTCTGTATAGTTTCAGCTCACCTCCTGAACCCATATTCCAGCCCCAATCTGATAATCCTAACTCCACTAACAGTTCTAGACTCCCTCTCCCATCCCTTAATGATTTCATCGCCACTCACACACTTGACATCTTGGCTCCATATTCCCTATCCCAGCCCCAAAGACGCTTGTCCTCAAATCCTACCATATTTCTGTCTCCTGCAGTTCTGCTTGCTCAGCTCCAGCTCCTCAGCTTCTCGCTGCCAGCAGCTAAAAGCCGCTGCTGCTTCTCACTGCAGCCCGGGGCTGTTGATAAGGCCAGAAATCAATTACTGTGATCACTACAGCATCTCTTGGAGTTGTCCCACCCATCCTGAAGGGATCCCATCTCTGGGGAGACTTGAGGCCTGATGCCCAACATGTACCTTCCCCCCCGCTCTTGACCTCCCAACCCTCTCGCAAAGGCCCCCTCCCTCACTTCCCCCAGGCAGCCCATGTTTCAGCCCGAGCCCTACAACCCTTATTGAGTTAACATCAGATATGTAGTAATAACAACTTACTAAAAGTTTGTAATAAAAGAGCAAAATAATGAAGTAGTTTAATAAAGGAAGCTGTGATTACTGCAAAGAAAAGCAAAATAAAACTTAAAAATGGAAAAAAACCCAGCTTTATTCCCAGCATTTCCCAGTTGTCTAAATGCAGAAAACGACAAAACGGGTGCTCCCCGGCCGCCACTAGCAGCAGCTGTTCGCCCTTAGACGCTCCAGGTCCCCCCAGCGGCCGCCAGAGCCGCGCAGGGCGCGGCGTAAAGAACTGGGCACCGCCGCCCCCCCACAGACGCAGGAGCCGCGTCCGTGCTCACCAGCGCTCCGCGCAGCGACATCCGCGCGGGTCCCGTCCTGGCGCTGCGGCGCTCCTCAGGTCGGGCACCTGCAGCTCCCGCCGCCTCGGCGCCGCCCCTCGCCGCCTCGCCGCCGCCCCTCGCCGCCGCCGCGCCGCCCCTCGCCGGCGCCGCCCCTCGCCGCCGCCGCGCCGCCCCTCGCCGCCGCCGCGCCGCCCCTCGCCGGCGCCGCCCCTCGCCGCCGCCGCGCCGCCCCTCGCCGCCGCCTCCGCCGCCGCCTCCGCCTCCTCGGCGCCGCCCAACTAACGCCCGCCTCCCCAGCGCACGCTATTTATAGGCAATAGCCGGCCAGCCCAGCCAATCACATCCCGAGGCAGCGCCGGCTCCGCCAATCCCAGCCCGCCCCTTCCCGCCGCACTCTGTTCCGCGACTCCCCGCAGTCCCCTCACGGCCCGCTCCCGCGATTCCGCCCGCTGCCCGCCGTCTCCCCGTTTACTTGGCAGAACTCTCCCCGCCCTTTCCAAGCCCCAGCATCACCTGACGAGGCTCCGCCGGCTCCCAAAGCAGCGGCGGCGGGAGCAGAGCACCAGGCGAACGATCGCCCAGGGCCACGCCCGGATTGATAGGGCGGCTGTGATTGGACAGGGCGGAGAAAGGCGGGCCGGCATTGGCGGGGCCCGGAAGCTGCGCGGCTGCAGCTCATGGGAGCGCGGGGCGCTCAGCCGGAAGGAGCCAGTGCTGCTCCAAGGGTCCGCGGTCGCGCTGGGTCCCGCTCCCGATACTCCCCTCCCCTTCTCCGACCTCTCGTGCCCAGGTCCCGGCTAAAAGGGCTGCCCGGGAGTGGTTGCGGGTGGCAAAGTCGGGCTCTGCGTTCGTATCCCGGACCAGGGAGGGGCGGTGACTTCGTGAGGAGAGGGTCGGCGGCAGCGAGGGGGCCGCGGAGCGGGGAGGGCGTGCGGAGTCCGCTGCGGGTTCCGGGCACCTCTTCCCCGGCAGCGGTTCCCCTTCTGCGGGGACTTGGACTGCACCGACTGCGTGCTGGCCGAGATCGGCGCTCTGGCCAAAATACTGACATGCCAGCCCGCCGCCTGCTGCGGGCCCGCTGCTCCCCCTCCTTCTCCTCCGCAGTCCTCGGTGAAGCCGGAGCTGATCTGCGCCCCGGTGCTGCGGGACCTGCTGGGGGAGGCTATCGAGGTAAGTGTGGGGCTACTGCACTGGAGGCCAAGTGTTTCAACACTACAATGGCATAATCAACAGCATTAATTAGTCTCGTGTTCTTCATGTTCCTCGATGTTAAGAACGCTACCAGCCTCTACTAGTGAAATAACATACATAGTAAGTGTTATTGGTGTTAATATTCGGGTAAGAATTGTTAGAATTAACACAGGTAGTGTGTTAGCTGGTGTTTACCATGATGCTCTGCTTCCCCACAGTATGACAAGATCCTGAAGCTGACCTCAGATGCAAAGGTAATTGAGCACTGCTGGCCTTCCAACCATCCCCCGATGGAGACATGCTCCAGGGGTGGGCAGCAATGCAGCTGGGAATACCTTGCCAGAGTGGCGCAAGCAGTCCTAAAGGGCCCCTTTCAGCCCTACACGGCCCGTCCCATGCTCAGACGCAGTAGCCAGCCCCACCCTCAATAGCCCAGGCCTCCAGTGAATTCGGCACCCCAACCCTACAGTCTCAGTGTCCCATCGGCATAGTCTGCGCCACTTGCAGCTCCTATGCCAGCCCCAGTGATTTCAGCCTCAGCCATCTCGGAGTCCCCTTTTCCCCAGCCCCAGTGATTTCAGCTCTTTGTCAACCCACAAGCTTTATTTCACTGCCAGCTCTTCTGTTCCAGCTCCAGCCACGGCTTGCCACATCTCTGCCAGCAGAATCTTCTGCAGCTTCCAAGGGCACCCTCCCCGTCTTGGCTCCAGCTCTGCAACGCTTCAGCCCCTGCCCTAGAGCCTCCAAGTCCACCCCACCATGCGTATCCCAACCCCAGAATGATTTCACCTCCAGCCCTACAGTCCCCATCCCAGGTCCAGTACTACTATGCCAGCCCCACGGTGGTCTCTGCCTCCGTCGCACAGTCCCTTACTGAGCTGCACGCTTTGTATGCCGTTCCCACTGGCAATGCCAGGCCCACTTAGCATTTCCCAGACACACACACACACACACACACACACACACTGGCTTCCGGCTGCAGCCCTACGGTGGCCCTCACACCCAGTGGCAACATGCCGGCACGGGGGGGGGGGGGGGACTTCAGGCGCAAGCAGTCCTAAAGGGCCCCTTTCAGCCCTACACGGCCCGTCCCATGCTCAGACGCAGTAGCCAGCCCCACCGTCAATAGCCCAGGCCTCCAGTGAATTCGGCACCCCAACCCTACAGTCTCAGTGTCCCATCGGCATAGTCTGCGCCACTTGCAGCTCCTATGCCAGCCCCAGTGATTTCAGCCTCAGCCATTTCGGAGTCCCCTTTTCCCCAGCCCCAGTGATTTCAGCTCTTTGTCAACCCACAAGCTTTATTTCACTGCCAGCTCTTCTGTTCCAGCTCCAGCCACGGCTTGCCACATCTCTGCCAGCAGAATCTTCTGCAGCTTCCAAGGGCACCCTCCCCGTCTTGGCTCCAGCTCTGCAACGCTTCAGCCCCTGCCCTAGAGCCTCCAAGTCCACCCCACCATGCGTATCCCAACCCCAGAATGATTTCACCTCCAGCCCTACAGTCCCCATCCCAGGTCCAGTACTACTATGCCAGCCCCACGGTGGTCTCTGCCTCCGTCGCACAGTCCCTTACTGAGCTGCACGCTTTGTATGCCGTTCCCACTGGCAATGCCAGGCCCACTTAGCATTTCCCAGACACACACACACACACACACACACACACACTGGCTTCCGGCTGCAGCCCTACGGTGGCCCTCACACCCAGTGGCAACATGCCGGCACGGGGGGGGGGGGGGGACTTCAGGCGCAAGCAGTCCTAAAGGGCCCCTTTCAGCCCTACACGGCCCGTCCCATGCTCAGACGCAGTAGCCAGCCCCACCCTCAATAGCCCAGGCCTCCAGTGAATTCGGCACCCCAACCCTACAGTCTCAGTGTCCCATCGGCATAGTCTGCGCCACTTGCAGCTCCTATGCCAGCCCCAGTGATTTCAGCCTCAGCCATCTCGGAGTCCCCTTTTCCCCAGCCCCAGTGATTTCAGCTCTTTGTCAACCCACAAGCTTTATTTCACTGCCAGCTCTTCTGTTCCAGCTCCAGCCACGGCTTGCCACATCTCTGCCAGCAGAATCTTCTGCAGCTTCCAAGGGCACCCTCCCCGTCTTGGCTCCAGCTCTGCAACGCTTCAGCCCCTGCCCTAGAGCCTCCAAGTCCACCCCACCATGCGTATCCCAACCCCAGAATGATTTCACCTCCAGCCCTACAGTCCCCATCCCAGGTCCAGTACTACTATGCCAGCCCCACGGTGGTCTCTGCCTCCGTCGCACAGTCCCTTACTGAGCTGCACGCTTTGTATGCCGTTCCCACTGGCAATGCCAGGCCCACTTAGCATTTCCCAGACACACACACACACACACACACTGGCTTCCGGCTGCAGCCCTACGGTGGCCCTCACACCCAGTGGGAACATGCCGGCACGGGGGGGGGGGGGGGGAACTTCAGGCGCAAGCAGTCCTAAAGGGCCCCTTTCAGCCCTACACGGCCCGTCCCATGCTCAGACGCAGTAGCCAGCCCCACCCTCAATAGCCCAGGCCTCCAGTGAATTCGGCACCCCAACCCTACAGTCTCAGTATCCCATCGGCATAGTCTGCGCCACTTGCAGCTCCTATGCCAGCCCCAGTGATTTCAGCCTCAGCCATTTCGGAGTCCCCTTTTCCCCAGCCCCAGTGATTTCAGCTCTTTGTCAACCCACAAGCTTTATTTCACTGCCAGCTCTTCTGTTCCAGCTCCAGCCACGGCTTGCCACATCTCTGCCAGCAGAATCTTCTGCAGCTTCCAAGGGCACCCTCCCCGTCTTGGCTCCAGCTCTGCAACGCTTCAGCCCCTGCCCTAGAGCCTCCAAGTCCACCCCACCATGCGTATCCCAACCCCAGAATGATTTCACCTCCAGCCCTACAGTCCCCATCCCAGGTCCAGTACTACTATGCCAGCCCCACGGTGGTCTCTGCCTCCGTCGCACAGTCCCTTACTGAGCTGCACGCTTTGTATGCCGTTCCCACTGGCAATGCCAGGCCCACTTAGCATTTCCCAGACACACACACACACACACACACACACACTGGCTTCCGGCTGCAGCCCTACGGTGGCCCTCACACCCAGTGGCAACATGCCGGCACGGGGGGGGGGGGGGGGACTTCAGGCGCAAGCAGTCCTAAAGGGCCCCTTTCAGCCCTACACGGCCCGTCCCATGCTCAGACGCAGTAGCCAGCCCCACCCTCAATAGCCCAGGCCTCCAGTGAATTCGGCACCCCAACCCTACAGTCTCAGTATCCCATCGGCATAGTCTGCGCCACTTGCAGCTCCTATGCCAGCCCCAGTGATTTCAGCCTCAGCCATTTCGGAGTCCCCTTTTCCCCAGCCCCAGTGATTTCAGCTCTTTGTCAACCCACAAGCTTTATTTCACTGCCAGCTCTTCTGTTCCAGCTCCAGCCACGGCTTGCCACATCTCTGCCAGCAGAATCTTCTGCAGCTTCCAAGGGCACCCTCCCCGTCTTGGCTCCAGCTCTGCAATGCTTCAGCCCCTGCCCTAGAGCCTCCAAGTCCACCCCACCATGCGTATCCCAACCCCAGAATGATTTCACCTCCAGCCCTACAGTCCCCATCCCAGGTCCAGTACTACTATGCCAGCCCCACGGTGGTCTCTGCCTCCGTCGCACAGTCCCTTACTGAGCTGCACGCTTTGTATGCCGTTCCCACTAGCAATGCCAGGCCCACTTAGCATTTCCCAGACACACACACACACACACACACACAGGCTTCCGGCTGCAGCCCTACGGTGGCCCTCACACCCAGTGGCAACATGCCGGCACGGGGGGGGGGGGACTTCAGGCGCAAGCAGTCCTAAAGGGCCCCTTTCAGCCCTACACGGCCCGTCCCATGCTCAGACGCAGTAGCCAGCCCCACCCTCAATAGCCCAGGCCTCCAGTGAATTCGGCACCCCAACCCTACAGTCTCAGTGTCCCATCGGCATAGTCTGCGCCACTTGCAGCTCCTATGCCAGCCCCAGTGATTTCAGCCTCAGCCATTTCGGAGTCCCCTTTTCCCCAGCCCCAGTGATTTCAGCTCTTTGTCAACCCACAAGCTTTATTTCACTGCCAGCTCTTCTGTTCCAGCTCCAGCCACGGCTTGCCACATCTCTGCCAGCAGAATCTTCTGCAGCTTCCAAGGGCACCCTCCCTGTCTTGGCTCCAGCTCTGCAACGCTTCAGCCCCTGCCCTAGAGCCTCCAAGTCCACCCCACCATGCGTATCCCAACCCCAGAATGATTTCACCTCCAGCCCTACAGTCCCCATCCCAGGTCCAGTACTACTATGCCAGCCCCACGGTGGTCTCTGCCTCCGTCGCACAGTCCCTTACTGAGCTGCACGCTTTGTATGCCGTTCCCACTGGCAATGCCAGGCCCACTTAGCATTTCCCAGACACACACACACACACACACACACACACTGGCTTCCGGCTGCAGCCCTACGGTGGCCCTCACACCCAGTGGCAACATGCCGGCACGGGGGGGGGGGGGGGACTTCAGGCGCAAGCAGTCCTAAAGGGCCCCTTTCAGCCCTACACGGCCCGTCCCATGCTCAGACGCAGTAGCCAGCCCCACCCTCAATAGCCCAGGCCTCCAGTGAATTCGGCACCCCAACCCTACAGTCTCAGTATCCCATCGGCATAGTCTGCGCCACTTGCAGCTCCTATGCCAGCCCCAGTGATTTCAGCCTCAGCCATTTCGGAGTCCCCTTTTCCCCAGCCCCAGTGATTTCAGCTCTTTGTCAACCCACAAGCTTTATTTCACTGCCAGCTCTTCTGTTCCAGCTCCAGCCACGGCTTGCCACATCTCTGCCAGCAGAATCTTCTGCAGCTTCCAAGGGCACCCTCCCCGTCTTGGCTCCAGCTCTGCAATGCTTCAGCCCCTGCCCTAGAGCCTCCAAGTCCACCCCACCATGCGTATCCCAACCCCAGAATGATTTCACCTCCAGCCCTACAGTCCCCATCCCAGGTCCAGTACTACTATGCCAGCCCCACGGTGGTCTCTGCCTCCGTCGCACAGTCCCTTACTGAGCTGCACGCTTTGTATGCCGTTCCCACTAGCAATGCCAGGCCCACTTAGCATTTCCCAGACACACACACACACACACACACACAGGCTTCCGGCTGCAGCCCTACGGTGGCCCTCACACCCAGTGGCAACATGCCGGCACGGGGGGGGGGGGACTTCAGGCGCAAGCAGTCCTAAAGGGCCCCTTTCAGCCCTACACGGCCCGTCCCATGCTCAGACGCAGTAGCCAGCCCCACCCTCAATAGCCCAGGCCTCCAGTGAATTCGGCACCCCAACCCTACAGTCTCAGTGTCCCATCGGCATAGTCTGCGCCACTTGCAGCTCCTATGCCAGCCCCAGTGATTTCAGCCTCAGCCATTTCGGAGTCCCCTTTTCCCCAGCCCCAGTGATTTCAGCTCTTTGTCAACCCACAAGCTTTATTTCACTGCCAGCTCTTCTGTTCCAGCTCCAGCCACGGCTTGCCACATCTCTGCCAGCAGAATCTTCTGCAGCTTCCAAGGGCACCCTCCCTGTCTTGGCTCCAGCTCTGCAACGCTTCAGCCCCTGCCCTAGAGCCTCCAAGTCCACCCCACCATGCGTATCCCAACCCCAGAATGATTTCACCTCCAGCCCTACAGTCCCCATCCCAGGTCCAGTACTACTATGCCAGCCCCACGGTGGTCTCTGCCTCCGTCGCACAGTCCCTTACTGAGCTGCACGCTTTGTATGCCGTTCCCACTGGCAATGCCAGGCCCACTTAGCATTTCCCAGACACACACACACACACACACACACTGGCTTCCGGCTGCAGCCCTACGGTGGCCCTCACACCCAGTGGCAACATGCCGGCACGGGGGGGGGGGGGGGGGGGGGGACTTCAGGCGCAAGCAGTCCTAAAGGGCCCCTTTCAGCCCTACACGGCCCGTCCCATGCTCAGACGCAGTAGCCAGCCCCACCCTCAATAGCCCAGGCCTCCAGTGAATTCGGCACCCCAACCCTACAGTCTCAGTGTCCCATCGGCATAGTCTGCGCCACTTGCAGCTCCTATGCCAGCCCCAGTGATTTCAGCCTCAGCCATTTCGGAGTCCCCTTTTCCCCAGCCCCAGTGATTTCAGCTCTTTGTCAACCCACAAGCTTTATTGTACTGCCACATCTTCTGTTTCAGTTCTGGATCCACGTAGTCCCAGCTATGCTTCATCATGCTCTTACTGTTTTGCAGGACAGGGTATTTGCTTCAGCTACATGTCTGTATAGTTTCAGCTCACCTCCTGAACCCATATTCCAGCCCCAATCTGATAATCCTAACTCCACTAACAGTTCTAGACTCCCTCTCCCATCCCTTAATGATTTCATCGCCACTCACACACTTGACATCTTGGCTCCATATTCCCTATCCCAGCCCCAAAGACGCTTGTCCTCAAATCCTACCATATTTCTGTCTCCTGCAGTTCTGCTTGCTCAGCTCCAGCTCCTCAGCTTCTCGCTGCCAGCAGCTAAAAGCCGCTGCTGCTTCTCACTGCAGCCCGGGGCTGTTGATAAGGCCAGAAATCAATTACTGTGATCACTACAGCATCTCTTGGAGTTGTCCCACCCATCCTGAAGGGATCCCATCTCTGGGGAGACTTGAGGCCTGATGCCCAACATGTACCTTCCCCCCCGCTCTTGACCTCCCAACCCTCTCGCAAAGGCCCCCTCCCTCACTTCCCCCAGGCAGCCCATGTTTCAGCCCGAGCCCTACAACCCTTATTGAGTTAACATCAGATATGTAGTAATAACAACTTACTAAAAGTTTGTAATAAAAGAGCAAAATAATGAAGTAGTTTAATAAAGGAAGCTGTGATTACTGCAAAGAAAAGCAAAATAAAACTTAAAAATGGAAAAAAACCCAGCTTTATTCCCAGCATTTCCCAGTTGTCTAAATGCAGAAAACGACAAAACGGGTGCTCCCCGGCCGCCACTAGCAGCAGCTGTTCGCCCTTAGACGCTCCAGGTCCCCCCAGCGGCCGCCAGAGCCGCGCAGGGCGCGGCGTAAAGAACTGGGCACCGCCGCCCCCCCACAGACGCAGGAGCCGCGTCCGTGCTCACCAGCGCTCCGCGCAGCGACATCCGCGCGGGTCCCGTCCTGGCGCTGCGGCGCTCCTCAGGTCGGGCACCTGCAGCTCCCGCCGCCTCGGCGCCGCCCCTCGCCGCCTCGCCGCCGCCCCTCGCCGCCTCGGCGCCGCCCCTCGCCGCCGCCGCGCCGCCCCTCGCCGGCGCCGCCCCTCGCCGCCGCCGCGCCGCCCCTCGCCGCCGCCGCGCCGCCCCTCGCTGGCGCCGCCCCTCGCCGCCGCCGCGCCGCCCCTCGCCGCCGCCGCGCCGCCCCTCGCCGCCGCCTCCGCCGCCGCCTCCGCCTCCTCGGCGCCGCCCAACTAACGCCCGCCTCCCCAGCGCACGCTATTTATAGGCAATAGCCGGCCAGCCCAGCCAATCACATCCCGAGGCAGCGCCGGCTCCGCCAATCCCAGCCCGCCCCTTCCCGCCGCACTCTGTTCCGCGACTCCCCGCAGTCCCCTCACGGCCCGCTCCCGCGATTCCGCCCGCTGCCCGCCGTCTCCCCGTTTACTTGGCAGAACTCTCCCCGCCCTTTCCAAGCCCCAGCATCACCTGACGAGGCTCCGCCGGCTCCCAAAGCAGCGGCGGCGGGAGCAGAGCACCAGGCGAACGATCGCCCAGGGCCACGCCCGGATTGATAGGGCGGCTGTGATTGGACAGGGCGGAGAAAGGCGGGCCGGCATTGGCGGGGCCCGGAAGCTGCGCGGCTGCAGCTCATGGGAGCGCGGGGCGCTCAGCCGGAAGGAGCCAGTGCTGCTCCAAGGGTCCGCGGTCGCGCTGGGTCCCGCTCCCGATACTCCCCTCCCCTTCTCCGACCTCTCGTGCCCAGGTCCCGGCTAAAAGGGCTGCCCGGGAGTGGTTGCGGGTGGCAAAGTCGGGCTCTGCGTTCGTATCCCGGACCAGGGAGGGGCGGTGACTTCGTGAGGAGAGGGTCGGCGGCAGCGAGGGGGCCGCGGAGCGGGGAGGGCGTGCGGAGTCCGCTGCGGGTTCCGGGCACCTCTTCCCCGGCAGCGGTTCCCCTTCTGCGGGGACTTGGACTGCACCGACTGCGTGCTGGCCGAGATCGGCGCTCTGGCCAAAATACTGACATGCCAGCCCGCCGCCTGCTGCGGGCCCGCTGCTCCCCCTCCTTCTCCTCCGCAGTCCTCGGTGAAGCCGGAGCTGATCTGCGCCCCGGTGCTGCGGGACCTGCTGGGGGAGGCTATCGAGGTAAGTGTGGGGCTACTGCACTGGAGGCCAAGTGTTTCAACACTACAATGGCATAATCAACAGCATTAATTAGTCTCGTGTTCTTCATGTTCCTCGATGTTAAGAACGCTACCAGCCTCTACTAGTGAAATAACATACATAGTAAGTGTTATTGGTGTTAATATTCGGGTAAGAATTGTTAGAATTAACACAGGTAGTGTGTTAGCTGGTGTTTACCATGATGCTCTGCTTCCCCACAGTATGACAAGATCCTGAAGCTGACCTCAGATGCAAAGGTAATTGAGCACTGCTGGCCTTCCAACCATCCCCCGATGGAGACATGCTCCAGGGGTGGGCAGCAATGCAGCTGGGAATACCTTGCCAGAGTGGCGCAAGCAGTCCTAAAGGGCCCCTTTCAGCCCTACACGGCCCGTCCCATGCTCAGACGCAGTAGCCAGCCCCACCCTCAATAGCCCAGGCCTCCAGTGAATTCGGCACCCCAACCCTACAGTCTCAGTGTCCCATCGGCATAGTCTGCGCCACTTGCAGCTCCTATGCCAGCCCCAGTGATTTCAGCCTCAGCCATCTCGGAGTCCCCTTTTCCCCAGCCCCAGTGATTTCAGCTCTTTGTCAACCCACAAGCTTTATTTCACTGCCAGCTCTTCTGTTCCAGCTCCAGCCACGGCTTGCCACATCTCTGCCAGCAGAATCTTCTGCAGCTTCCAAGGGCACCCTCCCCGTCTTGGCTCCAGCTCTGCAACGCTTCAGCCCCTGCCCTAGAGCCTCCAAGTCCACCCCACCATGCGTATCCCAACCCCAGAATGATTTCACCTCCAGCCCTACAGTCCCCATCCCAGGTCCAGTACTACTATGCCAGCCCCACGGTGGTCTCTGCCTCCGTCGCACAGTCCCTTACTGAGCTGCACGCTTTGTATGCCGTTCCCACTGGCAATGCCAGGCCCACTTAGCATTTCCCAGACACACACACACACACACACACACACACACTGGCTTCCGGCTGCAGCCCTACGGTGGCCCTCACACCCAGTGGCAACATGCCGGCACGGGGGGGGGGGGGGGGACTTCAGGCGCAAGCAGTCCTAAAGGGCCCCTTTCAGCCCTACACGGCCCGTCCCATGCTCAGACGCAGTAGCCAGCCCCACCCTCAATAGCCCAGGCCTCCAGTGAATTCGGCACCCCAACCCTACAGTCTCAGTGTCCCATCGGCATAGTCTGCGCCACTTGCAGCTCCTATGCCAGCCCCAGTGATTTCAGCCTCAGCCATCTCGGAGTCCCCTTTTCCCCAGCCCCAGTGATTTCAGCTCTTTGTCAACCCACAAGCTTTATTTCACTGCCAGCTCTTCTGTTCCAGCTCCAGCCACGGCTTGCCACATCTCTGCCAGCAGAATCTTCTGCAGCTTCCAAGGGCACCCTCCCCGTCTTGGCTCCAGCTCTGCAACGCTTCAGCCCCTGCCCTAGAGCCTCCAAGTCCACCCCACCATGCGTATCCCAACCCCAGAATGATTTCACCTCCAGCCCTACAGTCCCCATCCCAGGTCCAGTACTACTATGCCAGCCCCACGGTGGTCTCTGCCTCCGTCGCACAGTCCCTTACTGAGCTGCACGCTTTGTATGCCGTTCCCACTGGCAATGCCAGGCCCACTTAGCATTTCCCAGACACACACACACACACACACACACACACACTGGCTTCCGGCTGCAGCCCTACGGTGGCCCTCACACCCAGTGGCAACATGCCGGCACGGGGGGGGGGGGGGGGACTTCAGGCGCAAGCAGTCCTAAAGGGCCCCTTTCAGCCCTACACGGCCCGTCCCATGCTCAGACGCAGTAGCCAGCCCCACCGTCAATAGCCCAGGCCTCCAGTGAATTCGGCACCCCAACCCTACAGTCTCAGTGTCCCATCGGCATAGTCTGCGCCACTTGCAGCTCCTATGCCAGCCCCAGTGATTTCAGCCTCAGCCATTTCGGAGTCCCCTTTTCCCCAGCCCCAGTGATTTCAGCTCTTTGTCAACCCACAAGCTTTATTTCACTGCCAGCTCTTCTGTTCCAGCTCCAGCCACGGCTTGCCACATCTCTGCCAGCAGAATCTTCTGCAGCTTCCAAGGGCACCCTCCCCGTCTTGGCTCCAGCTCTGCAACGCTTCAGCCCCTGCCCTAGAGCCTCCAAGTCCACCCCACCATGCGTATCCCAACCCCAGAATGATTTCACCTCCAGCCCTACAGTCCCCATCCCAGGTCCAGTACTACTATGCCAGCCCCACGGTGGTCTCTGCCTCCGTCGCACAGTCCCTTACTGAGCTGCACGCTTTGTATGCCGTTCCCACTGGCAATGCCAGGCCCACTTAGCATTTCCCAGACACACACACACACACACACACACACACACTGGCTTCCGGCTGCAGCCCTACGGTGGCCCTCACACCCAGTGGCAACATGCCGGCACGGGGGGGGGGGGGGGACTTCAGGCGCAAGCAGTCCTAAAGGGCCCCTTTCAGCCCTACACGGCCCGTCCCATGCTCAGACGCAGTAGCCAGCCCCACCCTCAATAGCCCAGGCCTCCAGTGAATTCGGCACCCCAACCCTACAGTCTCAGTGTCCCATCGGCATAGTCTGCGCCACTTGCAGCTCCTATGCCAGCCCCAGTGATTTCAGCCTCAGCCATCTCGGAGTCCCCTTTTCCCCAGCCCCAGTGATTTCAGCTCTTTGTCAACCCACAAGCTTTATTTCACTGCCAGCTCTTCTGTTCCAGCTCCAGCCACGGCTTGCCACATCTCTGCCAGCAGAATCTTCTGCAGCTTCCAAGGGCACCCTCCCCGTCTTGGCTCCAGCTCTGCAACGCTTCAGCCCCTGCCCTAGAGCCTCCAAGTCCACCCCACCATGCGTATCCCAACCCCAGAATGATTTCACCTCCAGCCCTACAGTCCCCATCCCAGGTCCAGTACTACTATGCCAGCCCCACGGTGGTCTCTGCCTCCGTCGCACAGTCCCTTACTGAGCTGCACGCTTTGTATGCCGTTCCCACTGGCAATGCCAGGCCCACTTAGCATTTCCCAGACACACACACACACACACACACTGGCTTCCGGCTGCAGCCCTACGGTGGCCCTCACACCCAGTGGCAACATGCCGGCACGGGGGGGGGGGGGGGGGAACTTCAGGCGCAAGCAGTCCTAAAGGGCCCCTTTCAGCCCTACACGGCCCGTCCCATGCTCAGACGCAGTAGCCAGCCCCACCCTCAATAGCCCAGGCCTCCAGTGAATTCGGCACCCCAACCCTACAGTCTCAGTATCCCATCGGCATAGTCTGCGCCACTTGCAGCTCCTATGCCAGCCCCAGTGATTTCAGCCTCAGCCATTTCGGAGTCCCCTTTTCCCCAGCCCCAGTGATTTCAGCTCTTTGTCAACCCACAAGCTTTATTTCACTGCCAGCTCTTCTGTTCCAGCTCCAGCCACGGCTTGCCACATCTCTGCCAGCAGAATCTTCTGCAGCTTCCAAGGGCACCCTCCCCGTCTTGGCTCCAGCTCTGCAACGCTTCAGCCCCTGCCCTAGAGCCTCCAAGTCCACCCCACCATGCGTATCCCAACCCCAGAATGATTTCACCTCCAGCCCTACAGTCCCCATCCCAGGTCCAGTACTACTATGCCAGCCCCACGGTGGTCTCTGCCTCCGTCGCACAGTCCCTTACTGAGCTGCACGCTTTGTATGCCGTTCCCACTGGCAATGCCAGGCCCACTTAGCATTTCCCAGACACACACACACACACACACACACACACACTGGCTTCCGGCTGCAGCCCTACGGTGGCCCTCACACCCAGTGGCAACATGCCGGCACGGGGGGGGGGGGGGACTTCAGGCGCAAGCAGTCCTAAAGGGCCCCTTTCAGCCCTACACGGCCCGTCCCATGCTCAGACGCAGTAGCCAGCCCCACCCTCAATAGCCCAGGCCTCCAGTGAATTCGGCACCCCAACCCTACAGTCTCAGTGTCCCATCGGCATAGTCTGCGCCACTTGCAGCTCCTATGCCAGCCCCAGTGATTTCAGCCTCAGCCATCTCGGAGTCCCCTTTTCCCCAGCCCCAGTGATTTCAGCTCTTTGTCAACCCACAAGCTTTATTTCACTGCCAGCTCTTCTGTTCCAGCTCCAGCCACGGCTTGCCAAATCTCTGCCAGCAGAATCTTCTGCAGCTTCCAAGGGCACCCTCCCCGTCTTGGCTCCAGCTCTGCAACGCTTCAGCCCCTGCCCTAGAGCCTCCAAGTCCACCCCACCATGCGTATCCCAACCCCAGAATGATTTCACCTCCAGCCCTACAGTCCCCATCCCAGGTCCAGTACTACTATGCCAGCCCCACGGTGGTCTCTGCCTCCGTCGCACAGTCCCTTACTGAGCTGCACGCTTTGTATGCCGTTCCCACTGGCAATGCCAGGCCCACTTAGCATTTCCCAGACACACACACACACACACAGACACACACTGGCTTCCGGCTGCAGCCCTACGGTGGCCCTCACACCCAGTGGCAACATGCCGGCACGGGGGGGGGGGGGGACTTCAGGCGCAAGCAGTCCTAAAGGGCCCCTTTCAGCCCTACACGGCCCGTCCCATGCTCAGACGCAGTAGCCAGCCCCACCCTCAATAGCCCAGGCCTCCAGTGAATTCGGCACCCCAACCCTACAGTCTCAGTATCCCATCGGCATAGTCTGCGCCACTTGCAGCTCCTATGCCAGCCCCAGTGATTTCAGCCTCAGCCATTTCGGAGTCCCCTTTTCCCCAGCCCCAGTGATTTCAGCTCTTTGTCAACCCACAAGCTTTATTTCACTGCCAGCTCTTCTGTTCCAGCTCCAGCCACGGCTTGCCACATCTCTGCCAGCAGAATCTTCTGCAGCTTCCAAGGGCACCCTCCCCGTCTTGGCTCCAGCTCTGCAACGCTTCAGCCCCTGCCCTAGAGCCTCCAAGTCCACCCCACCATGCGTATCCCAACCCCAGAATGATTTCACCTCCAGCCCTACAGTCCCCATCCCAGGTCCAGTACTACTATGCCAGCCCCACGGTGGTCTCTGCCTCCGTCGCACAGTCCCTTACTGAGCTGCACGCTTTGTATGCCGTTCCCACTGGCAATGCCAGGCCCACTTAGCATTTCCCAGACACACACACACACACACACACACTGGCTTCCGGCTGCAGCCCTACGGTGGCCCTCACACCCAGTGGCAACATGCCGGCACGGGGGGGGGGGGGGACTTCAGGCGCAAGCAGTCCTAAAGGGCCCCTTTCAGCCCTACACGGCCCGTCCCATGCTCAGACGCAGTAGCCAGCCCCACCCTCAATAGCCCAGGCCTCCAGTGAATTCGGCACCCCAACCCTACAGTCTCAGTATCCCATCGGCATAGTCTGCGCCACTTGCAGCTCCTATGCCAGCCCCAGTGATTTCAGCCTCAGCCATTTCGGAGTCCCCTTTTCCCCAGCCCCAGTGATTTCAGCTCTTTGTCAACCCACAAGCTTTATTTCACTGCCAGCTCTTCTGTTCCAGCTCCAGCCACGGCTTGCCACATCTCTGCCAGCAGAATCTTCTGCAGCTTCCAAGGGCACCCTCCCCGTCTTGGCTCCAGCTCTGCAATGCTTCAGCCCCTGCCCTAGAGCCTCCAAGTCCACCCCACCATGCGTATCCCAACCCCAGAATGATTTCACCTCCAGCCCTACAGTCCCCATCCCAGGTCCAGTACTACTATGCCAGCCCCACGGTGGTCTCTGCCTCCGTCGCACAGTCCCTTACTGAGCTGCACGCTTTGTATGCCGTTCCCACTAGCAATGCCAGGCCCACTTAGCATTTCCCAGACACACACACACACACACACACACAGGCTTCCGGCTGCAGCCCTACGGTGGCCCTCACACCCAGTGGCAACATGCCGGCACGGGGGGGGGGGGACTTCAGGCGCAAGCAGTCCTAAAGGGCCCCTTTCAGCCCTACACGGCCCGTCCCATGCTCAGACGCAGTAGCCAGCCCCACCCTCAATAGCCCAGGCCTCCAGTGAATTCGGCACCCCAACCCTACAGTCTCAGTGTCCCATCGGCATAGTCTGCGCCACTTGCAGCTCCTATGCCAGCCCCAGTGATTTCAGCCTCAGCCATTTCGGAGTCCCCTTTTCCCCAGCCCCAGTGATTTCAGCTCTTTGTCAACCCACAAGCTTTATTTCACTGCCAGCTCTTCTGTTCCAGCTCCAGCCACGGCTTGCCACATCTCTGCCAGCAGAATCTTCTGCAGCTTCCAAGGGCACCCTCCCTGTCTTGGCTCCAGCTCTGCAACGCTTCAGCCCCTGCCCTAGAGCCTCCAAGTCCACCCCACCATGCGTATCCCAACCCCAGAATGATTTCACCTCCAGCCCTACAGTCCCCATCCCAGGTCCAGTACTACTATGCCAGCCCCACGGTGGTCTCTGCCTCCGTCGCACAGTCCCTTACTGAGCTGCACGCTTTGTATGCCGTTCCCACTGGCAATGCCAGGCCCACTTAGCATTTCCCAGACACACACACACACACACACACACTGGCTTCCGGCTGCAGCCCTACGGTGGCCCTCACACCCAGTGGCAACATGCCGGCACGGGGGGGGGGGGGGGGGGGGGGGACTTCAGGCGCAAGCAGTCCTAAAGGGCCCCTTTCAGCCCTACACGGCCCGTCCCATGCTCAGACGCAGTAGCCAGCCCCACCCTCAATAGCCCAGGCCTCCAGTGAATTCGGCACCCCAACCCTACAGTCTCAGTGTCCCATCGGCATAGTCTGCGCCACTTGCAGCTCCTATGCCAGCCCCAGTGATTTCAGCCTCAGCCATTTCGGAGTCCCCTTTTCCCCAGCCCCAGTGATTTCAGCTCTTTGTCAACCCACAAGCTTTATTGTACTGCCACATCTTCTGTTTCAGTTCTGGATCCACGTAGTCCCAGCTATGCTTCATCATGCTCTTACTGTTTTGCAGGACAGGGTATTTGCTTCAGCTACATGTCTGTATAGTTTCAGCTCACCTCCTGAACCCATATTCCAGCCCCAATCTGATAATCCTAACTCCACTAACAGTTCTAGACTCCCTCTCCCATCCCTTAATGATTTCATCGCCACTCACACACTTGACATCTTGGCTCCATATTCCCTATCCCAGCCCCAAAGACGCTTGTCCTCAAATCCTACCATATTTCTGTCTCCTGCAGTTCTGCTTGCTCAGCTCCAGCTCCTCAGCTTCTCGCTGCCAGCAGCTAAAAGCCGCTGCTGCTTCTCACTGCAGCCCGGGGCTGTTGATAAGGCCAGAAATCAATTACTGTGATCACTACAGCATCTCTTGGAGTTGTCCCACCCATCCTGAAGGGATCCCATCTCTGGGGAGACTTGAGGCCTGATGCCCAACATGTACCTTCCCCCCCGCTCTTGACCTCCCAACCCTCTCGCAAAGGCCCCCTCCCTCACTTCCCCCAGGCAGCCCATGTTTCAGCCCGAGCCCTACAACCCTTATTGAGTTAACATCAGATATGTAGTAATAACAACTTACTAAAAGTTTGTAATAAAAGAGCAAAATAATGAAGTAGTTTAATAAAGGAAGCTGTGATTACTGCAAAGAAAAGCAAAATAAAACTTAAAAATGGAAAAAAACCCAGCTTTATTCCCAGCATTTCCCAGTTGTCTAAATGCAGAAAACGACAAAACGGGTGCTCCCCGGCCGCCACTAGCAGCAGCTGTTCGCCCTTAGACGCTCCAGGTCCCCCCAGCGGCCGCCAGAGCCGCGCAGGGCGCGGCGTAAAGAACTGGGCACCGCCGCCCCCCCACAGACGCAGGAGCCGCGTCCGTGCTCACCAGCGCTCCGCGCAGCGACATCCGCGCGGGTCCCGTCCTGGCGCTGCGGCGCTCCTCAGGTCGGGCACCTGCAGCTCCCGCCGCCTCGGCGCCGCCCCTCGCCGCCTCGCCGCCGCCCCTCGCCGCCTCGGCGCCGCCCCTCGCCGCCGCCGCGCCGCCCCTCGCCGGCGCCGCCCCTCGCCGCCGCCGCGCCGCCCCTCGCCGCCGCCGCGCCGCCCCTCGCCGGCGCCGCCCCTCGCCGCCGCCGCGCCGCCCCTCGCCGCCGCCGCGCCGCCCCTCGCCGCCGCCGCGCCGCCCCTCGCCGCCGCCTCCGCCGCCGCCTCCGCCTCCTCGGCGCCGCCCAACTAACGCCCGCCTCCCCAGCGCACGCTATTTATAGGCAATAGCCGGCCAGCCCAGCCAATCACATCCCGAGGCAGCGCCGGCTCCGCCAATCCCAGCCCGCCCCTTCCCGCCGCACTCTGTTCCGCGACTCCCCGCAGTCCCCTCACGGCCCGCTCCCGCGATTCCGCCCGCTGCCCGCCGTCTCCCCGTTTACTTGGCAGAACTCTCCCCGCCCTTTCCAAGCCCCAGCATCACCTGACGAGGCTCCGCCGGCTCCCAAAGCAGCGGCGGCGGGAGCAGAGCACCAGGCGAACGATCGCCCAGGGCCACGCCCGGATTGATAGGGCGGCTGTGATTGGACAGGGCGGAGAAAGGCGGGCCGGCATTGGCGGGGCCCGGAAGCTGCGCGGCTGCAGCTCATGGGAGCGCGGGGCGCTCAGCCGGAAGGAGCCAGTGCTGCTCCAAGGGTCCGCGGTCGCGCTGGGTCCCGCTCCCGATACTCCCCTCCCCTTCTCCGACCTCTCGTGCCCAGGTCCCGGCTAAAAGGGCTGCCCGGGAGTGGTTGCGGGTGGCAAAGTCGGGCTCTGCGTTCGTATCCCGGACCAGGGAGGGGCGGTGACTTCGTGAGGAGAGGGTCGGCGGCAGCGAGGGGGCCGCGGAGCGGGGAGGGCGTGCGGAGTCCGCTGCGGGTTCCGGGCACCTCTTCCCCGGCAGCGGTTCCCCTTCTGCGGGGACTTGGACTGCACCGACTGCGTGCTGGCCGAGATCGGCGCTCTGGCCAAAATACTGACATGCCAGCCCGCCGCCTGCTGCGGGCCCGCTGCTCCCCCTCCTTCTCCTCCGCAGTCCTCGGTGAAGCCGGAGCTGATCTGCGCCCCGGTGCTGCGGGACCTGCTGGGGGAGGCTATCGAGGTAAGTGTGGGGCTACTGCACTGGAGGCCAAGTGTTTCAACACTACAATGGCATAATCAACAGCATTAATTAGTCTCGTGTTCTTCATGTTCCTCGATGTTAAGAACGCTACCAGCCTCTACTAGTGAAATAACATACATAGTAAGTGTTATTGGTGTTAATATTCGGGTAAGAATTGTTAGAATTAACACAGGTAGTGTGTTAGCTGGTGTTTACCATGATGCTCTGCTTCCCCACAGTATGACAAGATCCTGAAGCTGACCTCAGATGCAAAGGTAATTGAGCACTGCTGGCCTTCCAACCATCCCCCGATGGAGACATGCTCCAGGGGTGGGCAGCAATGCAGCTGGGAATACCTTGCCAGAGTGGCGCAAGCAGTCCTAAAGGGCCCCTTTCAGCCCTACACGGCCCGTCCCATGCTCAGACGCAGTAGCCAGCCCCACCCTCAATAGCCCAGGCCTCCAGTGAATTCGGCACCCCAACCCTACAGTCTCAGTGTCCCATCGGCATAGTCTGCGCCACTTGCAGCTCCTATGCCAGCCCCAGTGATTTCAGCCTCAGCCATCTCGGAGTCCCCTTTTCCCCAGCCCCAGTGATTTCAGCTCTTTGTCAACCCACAAGCTTTATTTCACTGCCAGCTCTTCTGTTCCAGCTCCAGCCACGGCTTGCCACATCTCTGCCAGCAGAATCTTCTGCAGCTTCCAAGGGCACCCTCCCCATCTTGGCTCCAGCTCTGCAACGCTTCAGCCCCTGCCCTAGAGCCTCCAAGTCCACCCCACCATGCGTATCCCAACCCCAGAATGATTTCACCTCCAGCCCTACAGTCCCCATCCCAGGTCCAGTACTACTATGCCAGCCCCACAGTGGTCTCTGCCTCCGTCGCACAGTCCCTTACTGAGCTGCACGCTTTGTATGCCGTTCCCACTGGCAATGCCAGGCCCACTTAGCATTTCCCAGACACACACACACACACACAGACACACACTGGCTTCCGGCTGCAGCCCTACGGTGGCCCTCACACCCAGTGGCAACATGCCGGCACGGGGGGGGGGGGGGACTTCAGGCGCAAGCAGTCCTAAAGGGCCCCTTTCAGCCCTACACGGCCCGTCCCATGCTCAGACGCAGTAGCCAGCCCCACCCTCAATAGCCCAGGCCTCCAGTGAATTCGGCACCCCAACCCTACAGTCTCAGTATCCCATCGGCATAGTCTGCGCCACTTGCAGCTCCTATGCCAGCCCCAGTGATTTCAGCCTCAGCCATTTCGGAGTCCCCTTTTCCCCAGCCCCAGTGATTTCAGCTCTTTGTCAACCCACAAGCTTTATTTCACTGCCAGCTCTTCTGTTCCAGCTCCAGCCACGGCTTGCCACATCTCTGCCAGCAGAATCTTCTGCAGCTTCCAAGGGCACCCTCCCCGTCTTGGCTCCAGCTCTGCAACGCTTCAGCCCCTGCCCTAGAGCCTCCAAGTCCACCCCACCATGCGTATCCCAACCCCAGAATGATTTCACCTCCAGCCCTACAGTCCCCATCCCAGGTCCAGTACTACTATGCCAGCCCCACGGTGGTCTCTGCCTCCGTCGCACAGTCCCTTACTGAGCTGCACGCTTTGTATGCCGTTCCCACTGGCAATGCCAGGCCCACTTAGCATTTCCCAGACACACACACACACACACACACTGGCTTCCGGCTGCAGCCCTACGGTGGCCCTCACACCCAGTGGCAACATGCCGGCACGGGGGGGGGGGGGGGGGGACTTCAGGCGCAAGCAGTCCTAAAGGGCCCCTTTCAGCCCTACACGGCCCGTCCCATGCTCAGACGCAGTAGCCAGCCCCACCCTCAATAGCCCAGGCCTCCAGTGAATTCGGCACCCCAACCCTACAGTCTCAGTGTCCCATCGGCATAGTCTGCGCCACTTGCAGCTCCTATGCCAGCCCCAGTGATTTCAGCCTCAGCCATCTCGGAGTCCCCTTTTCCCCAGCCCCAGTGATTTCAGCTCTTTGTCAACCCACAAGCTTTATTTCACTGCCAGCTCTTCTGTTCCAGCTCCAGCCACGGCTTGCCACATCTCTGCCAGCAGAATCTTCTGCAGCTTCCAAGGGCACCCTCCCCGTCTTGGCTCCAGCTCTGCAACGCTTCAGCCCCTGCCCTAGAGCCTCCAAGTCCACCCCACCATGCGTATCCCAACCCCAGAATGATTTCACCTCCAGCCCTACAGTCCCCATCCCAGGTCCAGTACTACTATGCCAGCCCCACGGTGGTCTCTGCCTCCGTCGCACAGTCCCTTACTGAGCTGCACGCTTTGTATGCCGTTCCCACTGGCAATGCCAGGCCCACTTAGCATTTCCCAGACACACACACACACACACACACTGGCTTCCGGCTGCAGCCCTACGGTGGCCCTCACACCCAGTGGCAACATGCCGGCACGGGGGGGGGGGGGGGGAACTTCAGGCGCAAGCAGTCCTAAAGGGCCCCTTTCAGCCCTACACGGCCCGTCCCATGCTCAGACGCAGTAGCCAGCCCCACCCTCAATAGCCCAGGCCTCCAGTGAATTCGGCACCCCAACCCTACAGTCTCAGTATCCCATCGGCATAGTCTGCGCCACTTGCAGCTCCTATGCCAGCCCCAGTGATTTCAGCCTCAGCCATTTCGGAGTCCCCTTTTCCCCAGCCCCAGTGATTTCAGCTCTTTGTCAACCCACAAGCTTTATTTCACTGCCAGCTCTTCTGTTCCAGCTCCAGCCACGGCTTGCCACATCTCTGCCAGCAGAATCTTCTGCAGCTTCCAAGGGCACCCTCCCCGTCTTGGCTCCAGCTCTGCAACGCTTCAGCCCCTGCCCTAGAGCCTCCAAGTCCACCCCACCATGCGTATCCCAACCCCAGAATGATTTCACCTCCAGCCCTACAGTCCCCATCCCAGGTCCAGTACTACTATGCCAGCCCCACGGTGGTCTCTGCCTCCGTCGCACAGTCCCTTACTGAGCTGCACGCTTTGTATGCCGTTCCCACTGGCAATGCCAGGCCCACTTAGCATTTCCCAGACACACACACACACACACACACACACACACTGGCTTCCGGCTGCAGCCCTACGGTGGCCCTCACACCCAGTGGCAACATGCCGGCACGGGGGGGGGGGGGACTTCAGGCGCAAGCAGTCCTAAAGGGCCCCTTTCAGCCCTACACGGCCCGTCCCATGCTCAGACGCAGTAGCCAGCCCCACCCTCAATAGCCCAGGCCTCCAGTGAATTCGGCACCCCAACCCTACAGTCTCAGTGTCCCATCGGCATAGTCTGCGCCACTTGCAGCTCCTATGCCAGCCCCAGTGATTTCAGCCTCAGCCATCTCGGAGTCCCCTTTTCCCCAGCCCCAGTGATTTCAGCTCTTTGTCAACCCACAAGCTTTATTTCACTGCCAGCTCTTCTGTTCCAGCTCCAGCCACGGCTTGCCAAATCTCTGCCAGCAGAATCTTCTGCAGCTTCCAAGGGCACCCTCCCCGTCTTGGCTCCAGCTCTGCAACGCTTCAGCCCCTGCCCTAGAGCCTCCAAGTCCACCCCACCATGCGTATCCCAACCCCAGAATGATTTCACCTCCAGCCCTACAGTCCCCATCCCAGGTCCAGTACTACTATGCCAGCCCCACGGTGGTCTCTGCCTCCGTCGCACAGTCCCTTACTGAGCTGCACGCTTTGTATGCCGTTCCCACTGGCAATGCCAGGCCCACTTAGCATTTCCCAGACACACACACACACACACAGACACACACTGGCTTCCGGCTGCAGCCCTACGGTGGCCCTCACACCCAGTGGCAACATGCCGGCACGGGGGGGGGGGGGGACTTCAGGCGCAAGCAGTCCTAAAGGGCCCCTTTCAGCCCTACACGGCCCGTCCCATGCTCAGACGCAGTAGCCAGCCCCACCCTCAATAGCCCAGGCCTCCAGTGAATTCGGCACCCCAACCCTACAGTCTCAGTATCCCATCGGCATAGTCTGCGCCACTTGCAGCTCCTATGCCAGCCCCAGTGATTTCAGCCTCAGCCATTTCGGAGTCCCCTTTTCCCCAGCCCCAGTGATTTCAGCTCTTTGTCAACCCACAAGCTTTATTTCACTGCCAGCTCTTCTGTTCCAGCTCCAGCCACGGCTTGCCACATCTCTGCCAGCAGAATCTTCTGCAGCTTCCAAGGGCACCCTCCCCGTCTTGGCTCCAGCTCTGCAACGCTTCAGCCCCTGCCCTAGAGCCTCCAAGTCCACCCCACCATGCGTATCCCAACCCCAGAATGATTTCACCTCCAGCCCTACAGTCCCCATCCCAGGTCCAGTACTACTATGCCAGCCCCACGGTGGTCTCTGCCTCCGTCGCACAGTCCCTTACTGAGCTGCACGCTTTGTATGCCGTTCCCACTGGCAATGCCAGGCCCACTTAGCATTTCCCAGACACACACACACACACACACACTGGCTTCCGGCTGCAGCCCTACGGTGGCCCTCACACCCAGTGGCAACATGCCGGCACGGGGGGGGGGGGGGGGGGGACTTCAGGCGCAAGCAGTCCTAAAGGGCCCCTTTCAGCCCTACACGGCCCGTCCCATGCTCAGACGCAGTAGCCAGCCCCACCCTCAATAGCCCAGGCCTCCAGTGAATTCGGCACCCCAACCCTACAGTCTCAGTATCCCATCGGCATAGTCTGCGCCACTTGCAGCTCCTATGCCAGCCCCAGTGATTTCAGCCTCAGCCATTTCGGAGTCCCCTTTTCCCCAGCCCCAGTGATTTCAGCTCTTTGTCAACCCACAAGCTTTATTTCACTGCCAGCTCTTCTGTTCCAGCTCCAGCCACGGCTTGCCACATCTCTGCCAGCAGAATCTTCTGCAGCTTCCAAGGGCACCCTCCCCGTCTTGGCTCCAGCTCTGCAACGCTTCAGCCCCTGCCCTAGAGCCTCCAAGTCCACCCCACCATGCGTATCCCAACCCCAGAATGATTTCACCTCCAGCCCTACAGTCCCCATCCCAGGTCCAGTACTACTATGCCAGCCCCACGGTGGTCTCTGCCTCCGTCGCACAGTCCCTTACTGAGCTGCACGCTTTGTATGCCGTTCCCACTAGCAATGCCAGGCCCACTTAGCATTTCCCAGACACACACACACACACACACACACAGGCTTCCGGCTGCAGCCCTACGGTGGCCCTCACACCCAGTGGCAACATGCCGGCACGGGGGGGGGGGGACTTCAGGCGCAAGCAGTCCTAAAGGGCCCCTTTCAGCCCTACACGGCCCGTCCCATGCTCAGACGCAGTAGCCAGCCCCACCCTCAATAGCCCAGGCCTCCAGTGAATTCGGCACCCCAACCCTACAGTCTCAGTGTCCCATCGGCATAGTCTGCGCCACTTGCAGCTCCTATGCCAGCCCCAGTGATTTCAGCCTCAGCCATTTCGGAGTCCCCTTTTCCCCAGCCCCAGTGATTTCAGCTCTTTGTCAACCCACAAGCTTTATTGTACTGCCACATCTTCTGTTTCAGTTCTGGATCCACGTAGTCCCAGCTATGCTTCATCATGCTCTTACTGTTTTGCAGGACAGGGTATTTGCTTCAGCTACATGTCTGTATAGTTTCAGCTCACCTCCTGAACCCATATTCCAGCCCCAATCTGATAATCCTAACTCCACTAACAGTTCTAGACTCCCTCTCCCATCCCTTAATGATTTCATCGCCACTCACACACTTGACATCTTGGCTCCATATTCCCTATCCCAGCCCCAAAGACGCTTGTCCTCAAATCCTACCATATTTCTGTCTCCTGCAGTTCTGCTTGCTCAGCTCCAGCTCCTCAGCTTCTCGCTGCCAGCAGCTAAAAGCCGCTGCTGCTTCTCACTGCAGCCCGGGGCTGTTGATAAGGCCAGAAATCAATTACTGTGATCACTACAGCATCTCTTGGAGTTGTCCCACCCATCCTGAAGGGATCCCATCTCTGGGGAGACTTGAGGCCTGATGCCCAACATGTACCTTCCCCCCCGCTCTTGACCTCCCAACCCTCTCGCAAAGGCCCCCTCCCTCACTTCCCCCAGGCAGCCCATGTTTCAGCCCGAGCCCTACAACCCTTATTGAGTTAACATCAGATATGTAGTAATAACAACTTACTAAAAGTTTGTAATAAAAGAGCAAAATAATGAAGTAGTTTAATAAAGGAAGCTGTGATTACTGCAAAGAAAAGCAAAATAAAACTTAAAAATGGAAAAAAACCCAGCTTTATTCCCAGCATTTCCCAGTTGTCTAAATGCAGAAAACGACAAAACGGGTGCTCCCCGGCCGCCACTAGCAGCAGCTGTTCGCCCTTAGACGCTCCAGGTCCCCCCAGCGGCCGCCAGAGCCGCGCAGGGCGCGGCGTAAAGAACTGGGCACCGCCGCCCCCCCACAGACGCAGGAGCCGCGTCCGTGCTCACCAGCGCTCCGCGCAGCGACATCCGCGCGGGTCCCGTCCTGGCGCTGCGGCGCTCCTCAGGTCGGGCACCTGCAGCTCCCGCCGCCTCGGCGCCGCCCCTCGCCGCCTCGCCGCCGCCCCTCGCCGCCTCGGCGCCGCCCCTCGCCGCCGCCGCGCCGCCCCTCGCCGGCGCCGCCCCTCGCCGCCGCCGCGCCGCCCCTCGCCGCCGCCGCGCCGCCCCTCGCCGGCGCCGCCCCTCGCCGCCGCCGCGCCGCCCCTCGCCGCCGCCGCGCCGCCCCTCGCCGCCGCCGCGCCGCCCCTCGCCGCCGCCTCCGCCGCCGCCTCCGCCTCCTCGGCGCCGCCCAACTAACGCCCGCCTCCCCAGCGCACGCTATTTATAGGCAATAGCCGGCCAGCCCAGCCAATCACATCCCGAGGCAGCGCCGGCTCCGCCAATCCCAGCCCGCCCCTTCCCGCCGCACTCTGTTCCGCGACTCCCCGCAGTCCCCTCACGGCCCGCTCCCGCGATTCCGCCCGCTGCCCGCCGTCTCCCCGTTTACTTGGCAGAACTCTCCCCGCCCTTTCCAAGCCCCAGCATCACCTGACGAGGCTCCGCCGGCTCCCAAAGCAGCGGCGGCGGGAGCAGAGCACCAGGCGAACGATCGCCCAGGGCCACGCCCGGATTGATAGGGCGGCTGTGATTGGACAGGGCGGAGAAAGGCGGGCCGGCATTGGCGGGGCCCGGAAGCTGCGCGGCTGCAGCTCATGGGAGCGCGGGGCGCTCAGCCGGAAGGAGCCAGTGCTGCTCCAAGGGTCCGCGGTCGCGCTGGGTCCCGCTCCCGATACTCCCCTCCCCTTCTCCGACCTCTCGTGCCCAGGTCCCGGCTAAAAGGGCTGCCCGGGAGTGGTTGCGGGTGGCAAAGTCGGGCTCTGCGTTCGTATCCCGGACCAGGGAGGGGCGGTGACTTCGTGAGGAGAGGGTCGGCGGCAGCGAGGGGGCCGCGGAGCGGGGAGGGCGTGCGGAGTCCGCTGCGGGTTCCGGGCACCTCTTCCCCGGCAGCGGTTCCCCTTCTGCGGGGACTTGGACTGCACCGACTGCGTGCTGGCCGAGATCGGCGCTCTGGCCAAAATACTGACATGCCAGCCCGCCGCCTGCTGCGGGCCCGCTGCTCCCCCTCCTTCTCCTCCGCAGTCCTCGGTGAAGCCGGAGCTGATCTGCGCCCCGGTGCTGCGGGACCTGCTGGGGGAGGCTATCGAGGTAAGTGTGGGGCTACTGCACTGGAGGCCAAGTGTTTCAACACTACAATGGCATAATCAACAGCATTAATTAGTCTCGTGTTCTTCATGTTCCTCGATGTTAAGAACGCTACCAGCCTCTACTAGTGAAATAACATACATAGTAAGTGTTATTGGTGTTAATATTCGGGTAAGAATTGTTAGAATTAACACAGGTAGTGTGTTAGCTGGTGTTTACCATGATGCTCTGCTTCCCCACAGTATGACAAGATCCTGAAGCTGACCTCAGATGCAAAGGTAATTGAGCACTGCTGGCCTTCCAACCATCCCCCGATGGAGACATGCTCCAGGGGTGGGCAGCAATGCAGCTGGGAATACCTTGCCAGAGTGGCGCAAGCAGTCCTAAAGGGCCCCTTTCAGCCCTACACGGCCCGTCCCATGCTCAGACGCAGTAGCCAGCCCCACCCTCAATAGCCCAGGCCTCCAGTGAATTCGGCACCCCAACCCTACAGTCTCAGTGTCCCATCGGCATAGTCTGCGCCACTTGCAGCTCCTATGCCAGCCCCAGTGATTTCAGCCTCAGCCATCTCGGAGTCCCCTTTTCCCCAGCCCCAGTGATTTCAGCTCTTTGTCAACCCACAAGCTTTATTTCACTGCCAGCTCTTCTGTTCCAGCTCCAGCCACGGCTTGCCACATCTCTGCCAGCAGAATCTTCTGCAGCTTCCAAGGGCACCCTCCCCGTCTTGGCTCCAGCTCTGCAACGCTTCAGCCCCTGCCCTAGAGCCTCCAAGTCCACCCCACCATGCGTATCCCAACCCCAGAATGATTTCACCTCCAGCCCTACAGTCCCCATCCCAGGTCCAGTACTACTATGCCAGCCCCACAGTGGTCTCTGCCTCCGTCGCACAGTCCCTTACTGAGCTGCACGCTTTGTATGCCGTTCCCACTGGCAATGCCAGGCCCACTTAGCATTTCCCAGACACACACACACACACACAGACACACACTGGCTTCCGGCTGCAGCCCTACGGTGGCCCTCACACCCAGTGGCAACATGCCGGCACGGGGGGGGGGGGGGGACTTCAGGCGCAAGCAGTCCTAAAGGGCCCCTTTCAGCCCTACACGGCCCGTCCCATGCTCAGACGCAGTAGCCAGCCCCACCCTCAATAGCCCAGGCCTCCAGTGAATTCGGCACCCCAACCCTACAGTCTCAGTATCCCATCGGCATAGTCTGCGCCACTTGCAGCTCCTATGCCAGCCCCAGTGATTTCAGCCTCAGCCATTTCGGAGTCCCCTTTTCCCCAGCCCCAGTGATTTCAGCTCTTTGTCAACCCACAAGCTTTATTTCACTGCCAGCTCTTCTGTTCCAGCTCCAGCCACGGCTTGCCACATCTCTGCCAGCAGAATCTTCTGCAGCTTCCAAGGGCACCCTCCCCGTCTTGGCTCCAGCTCTGCAACGCTTCAGCCCCTGCCCTAGAGCCTCCAAGTCCACCCCACCATGCGTATCCCAACCCCAGAATGATTTCACCTCCAGCCCTACAGTCCCCATCCCAGGTCCAGTACTACTATGCCAGCCCCACGGTGGTCTCTGCCTCCGTCGCACAGTCCCTTACTGAGCTGCACGCTTTGTATGCCGTTCCCACTGGCAATGCCAGGCCCACTTAGCATTTCCCAGACACACACACACACACACACACTGGCTTCCGGCTGCAGCCCTACGGTGGCCCTCACACCCAGTGGCAACATGCCGGCACGGGGGGGGGGGGGGGGGACTTCAGGCGCAAGCAGTCCTAAAGGGCCCCTTTCAGCCCTACACGGCCCGTCCCATGCTCAGACGCAGTAGCCAGCCCCACCCTCAATAGCCCAGGCCTCCAGTGAATTCGGCACCCCAACCCTACAGTCTCAGTGTCCCATCGGCATAGTCTGCGCCACTTGCAGCTCCTATGCCAGCCCCAGTGATTTCAGCCTCAGCCATCTCGGAGTCCCCTTTTCCCCAGCCCCAGTGATTTCAGCTCTTTGTCAACCCACAAGCTTTATTTCACTGCCAGCTCTTCTGTTCCAGCTCCAGCCACGGCTTGCCACATCTCTGCCAGCAGAATCTTCTGCAGCTTCCAAGGGCACCCTCCCCGTCTTGGCTCCAGCTCTGCAACGCTTCAGCCCCTGCCCTAGAGCCTCCAAGTCCACCCCACCATGCGTATCCCAACCCCAGAATGATTTCACCTCCAGCCCTACAGTCCCCATCCCAGGTCCAGTACTACTATGCCAGCCCCACGGTGGTCTCTGCCTCCGTCGCACAGTCCCTTACTGAGCTGCACGCTTTGTATGCCGTTCCCACTGGCAATGCCAGGCCCACTTAGCATTTCCCAGACACACACACACACACACACACTGGCTTCCGGCTGCAGCCCTACGGTGGCCCTCACACCCAGTGGCAACATGCCGGCACGGGGGGGGGGGGGGGGAACTTCAGGCGCAAGCAGTCCTAAAGGGCCCCTTTCAGCCCTACACGGCCCGTCCCATGCTCAGACGCAGTAGCCAGCCCCACCCTCAATAGCCCAGGCCTCCAGTGAATTCGGCACCCCAACCCTACAGTCTCAGTATCCCATCGGCATAGTCTGCGCCACTTGCAGCTCCTATGCCAGCCCCAGTGATTTCAGCCTCAGCCATTTCGGAGTCCCCTTTTCCCCAGCCCCAGTGATTTCAGCTCTTTGTCAACCCACAAGCTTTATTTCACTGCCAGCTCTTCTGTTCCAGCTCCAGCCACGGCTTGCCACATCTCTGCCAGCAGAATCTTCTGCAGCTTCCAAGGGCACCCTCCCCGTCTTGGCTCCAGCTCTGCAACGCTTCAGCCCCTGCCCTAGAGCCTCCAAGTCCACCCCACCATGCGTATCCCAACCCCAGAATGATTTCACCTCCAGCCCTACAGTCCCCATCCCAGGTCCAGTACTACTATGCCAGCCCCACGGTGGTCTCTGCCTCCGTCGCACAGTCCCTTACTGAGCTGCACGCTTTGTATGCCGTTCCCACTGGCAATGCCAGGCCCACTTAGCATTTCCCAGACACACACACACACACACAGACACACACTGGCTTCCGGCTGCAGCCCTACGGTGGCCCTCACACCCAGTGGCAACATGCCGGCACGGGGGGGGGGGGGGGACTTCAGGCGCAAGCAGTCCTAAAGGGCCCCTTTCAGCCCTACACGGCCCGTCCCATGCTCAGACGCAGTAGCCAGCCCCACCCTCAATAGCCCAGGCCTCCAGTGAATTCGGCACCCCAACCCTACAGTCTCAGTATCCCATCGGCATAGTCTGCGCCACTTGCAGCTCCTATGCCAGCCCCAGTGATTTCAGCCTCAGCCATTTCGGAGTCCCCTTTTCCCCAGCCCCAGTGATTTCAGCTCTTTGTCAACCCACAAGCTTTATTTCACTGCCAGCTCTTCTGTTCCAGCTCCAGCCACGGCTTGCCACATCTCTGCCAGCAGAATCTTCTGCAGCTTCCAAGGGCACCCTCCCCGTCTTGGCTCCAGCTCTGCAACGCTTCAGCCCCTGCCCTAGAGCCTCCAAGTCCACCCCACCATGCGTATCCCAACCCCAGAATGATTTCACCTCCAGCCCTACAGTCCCCATCCCAGGTCCAGTACTACTATGCCAGCCCCACGGTGGTCTCTGCCTCCGTCGCACAGTCCCTTACTGAGCTGCACGCTTTGTATGCCGTTCCCACTGGCAATGCCAGGCCCACTTAGCATTTCCCAGACACACACACACACACACACACTGGCTTCCGGCTGCAGCCCTACGGTGGCCCTCACACCCAGTGGCAACATGCCGGCACGGGGGGGGGGGGGGGGGACTTCAGGCGCAAGCAGTCCTAAAGGGCCCCTTTCAGCCCTACACGGCCCGTCCCATGCTCAGACGCAGTAGCCAGCCCCACCCTCAATAGCCCAGGCCTCCAGTGAATTCGGCACCCCAACCCTACAGTCTCAGTGTCCCATCGGCATAGTCTGCGCCACTTGCAGCTCCTATGCCAGCCCCAGTGATTTCAGCCTCAGCCATCTCGGAGTCCCCTTTTCCCCAGCCCCAGTGATTTCAGCTCTTTGTCAACCCACAAGCTTTATTTCACTGCCAGCTCTTCTGTTCCAGCTCCAGCCACGGCTTGCCACATCTCTGCCAGCAGAATCTTCTGCAGCTTCCAAGGGCACCCTCCCCGTCTTGGCTCCAGCTCTGCAACGCTTCAGCCCCTGCCCTAGAGCCTCCAAGTCCACCCCACCATGCGTATCCCAACCCCAGAATGATTTCACCTCCAGCCCTACAGTCCCCATCCCAGGTCCAGTACTACTATGCCAGCCCCACGGTGGTCTCTGCCTCCGTCGCACAGTCCCTTACTGAGCTGCACGCTTTGTATGCCGTTCCCACTGGCAATGCCAGGCCCACTTAGCATTTCCCAGACACACACACACACACACACACTGGCTTCCGGCTGCAGCCCTACGGTGGCCCTCACACCCAGTGGCAACATGCCGGCACGGGGGGGGGGGGGGGGAACTTCAGGCGCAAGCAGTCCTAAAGGGCCCCTTTCAGCCCTACACGGCCCGTCCCATGCTCAGACGCAGTAGCCAGCCCCACCCTCAATAGCCCAGGCCTCCAGTGAATTCGGCACCCCAACCCTACAGTCTCAGTATCCCATCGGCATAGTCTGCGCCACTTGCAGCTCCTATGCCAGCCCCAGTGATTTCAGCCTCAGCCATTTCGGAGTCCCCTTTTCCCCAGCCCCAGTGATTTCAGCTCTTTGTCAACCCACAAGCTTTATTTCACTGCCAGCTCTTCTGTTCCAGCTCCAGCCACGGCTTGCCACATCTCTGCCAGCAGAATCTTCTGCAGCTTCCAAGGGCACCCTCCCCGTCTTGGCTCCAGCTCTGCAACGCTTCAGCCCCTGCCCTAGAGCCTCCAAGTCCACCCCACCATGCGTATCCCAACCCCAGAATGATTTCACCTCCAGCCCTACAGTCCCCATCCCAGGTCCAGTACTACTATGCCAGCCCCACGGTGGTCTCTGCCTCCGTCGCACAGTCCCTTACTGAGCTGCACGCTTTGTATGCCGTTCCCACTGGCAATGCCAGGCCCACTTAGCATTTCCCAGACACACACACACACACACACACACACACACTGGCTTCCGGCTGCAGCCCTACGGTGGCCCTCACACCCAGTGGCAACATGCCGGCACGGGGGGGGGGGGGGACTTCAGGCGCAAGCAGTCCTAAAGGGCCCCTTTCAGCCCTACACGGCCCGTCCCATGCTCAGACGCAGTAGCCAGCCCCACCCTCAATAGCCCAGGCCTCCAGTGAATTCGGCACCCCAACCCTACAGTCTCAGTGTCCCATCGGCATAGTCTGCGCCACTTGCAGCTCCTATGCCAGCCCCAGTGATTTCAGCCTCAGCCATCTCGGAGTCCCCTTTTCCCCAGCCCCAGTGATTTCAGCTCTTTGTCAACCCACAAGCTTTATTTCACTGCCAGCTCTTCTGTTCCAGCTCCAGCCACGGCTTGCCAAATCTCTGCCAGCAGAATCTTCTGCAGCTTCCAAGGGCACCCTCCCCGTCTTGGCTCCAGCTCTGCAACGCTTCAGCCCCTGCCCTAGAGCCTCCAAGTCCACCCCACCATGCGTATCCCAACCCCAGAATGATTTCACCTCCAGCCCTACAGTCCCCATCCCAGGTCCAGTACTACTATGCCAGCCCCACGGTGGTCTCTGCCTCCGTCGCACAGTCCCTTACTGAGCTGCACGCTTTGTATGCCGTTCCCACTGGCAATGCCAGGCCCACTTAGCATTTCCCAGACACACACACACACACACAGACACACACTGGCTTCCGGCTGCAGCCCTACGGTGGCCCTCACACCCAGTGGCAACATGCCGGCACGGGGGGGGGGGGGGGACTTCAGGCGCAAGCAGTCCTAAAGGGCCCCTTTCAGCCCTACACGGCCCGTCCCATGCTCAGACGCAGTAGCCAGCCCCACCCTCAATAGCCCAGGCCTCCAGTGAATTCGGCACCCCAACCCTACAGTCTCAGTATCCCATCGGCATAGTCTGCGCCACTTGCAGCTCCTATGCCAGCCCCAGTGATTTCAGCCTCAGCCATTTCGGAGTCCCCTTTTCCCCAGCCCCAGTGATTTCAGCTCTTTGTCAACCCACAAGCTTTATTTCACTGCCAGCTCTTCTGTTCCAGCTCCAGCCACGGCTTGCCACATCTCTGCCAGCAGAATCTTCTGCAGCTTCCAAGGGCACCCTCCCCGTCTTGGCTCCAGCTCTGCAACGCTTCAGCCCCTGCCCTAGAGCCTCCAAGTCCACCCCACCATGCGTATCCCAACCCCAGAATGATTTCACCTCCAGCCCTACAGTCCCCATCCCAGGTCCAGTACTACTATGCCAGCCCCACGGTGGTCTCTGCCTCCGTCGCACAGTCCCTTACTGAGCTGCACGCTTTGTATGCCGTTCCCACTGGCAATGCCAGGCCCACTTAGCATTTCCCAGACACACACACACACACACACACTGGCTTCCGGCTGCAGCCCTACGGTGGCCCTCACACCCAGTGGCAACATGCCGGCACGGGGGGGGGGGGGGGGGGACTTCAGGCGCAAGCAGTCCTAAAGGGCCCCTTTCAGCCCTACACGGCCCGTCCCATGCTCAGACGCAGTAGCCAGCCCCACCCTCAATAGCCCAGGCCTCCAGTGAATTCGGCACCCCAACCCTACAGTCTCAGTATCCCATCGGCATAGTCTGCGCCACTTGCAGCTCCTATGCCAGCCCCAGTGATTTCAGCCTCAGCCATTTCGGAGTCCCCTTTTCCCCAGCCCCAGTGATTTCAGCTCTTTGTCAACCCACAAGCTTTATTTCACTGCCAGCTCTTCTGTTCCAGCTCCAGCCACGGCTTGCCACATCTCTGCCAGCAGAATCTTCTGCAGCTTCCAAGGGCACCCTCCCCGTCTTGGCTCCAGCTCTGCAACGCTTCAGCCCCTGCCCTAGAGCCTCCAAGTCCACCCCACCATGCGTATCCCAACCCCAGAATGATTTCACCTCCAGCCCTACAGTCCCCATCCCAGGTCCAGTACTACTATGCCAGCCCCACGGTGGTCTCTGCCTCCGTCGCACAGTCCCTTACTGAGCTGCACGCTTTGTATGCCGTTCCCACTAGCAATGCCAGGCCCACTTAGCATTTCCCAGACACACACACACACACACACACACAGGCTTCCGGCTGCAGCCCTACGGTGGCCCTCACACCCAGTGGCAACATGCCGGCACGGGGGGGGGGGGACTTCAGGCGCAAGCAGTCCTAAAGGGCCCCTTTCAGCCCTACACGGCCCGTCCCATGCTCAGACGCAGTAGCCAGCCCCACCCTCAATAGCCCAGGCCTCCAGTGAATTCGGCACCCCAACCCTACAGTCTCAGTGTCCCATCGGCATAGTCTGCGCCACTTGCAGCTCCTATGCCAGCCCCAGTGATTTCAGCCTCAGCCATTTCGGAGTCCCCTTTTCCCCAGCCCCAGTGATTTCAGCTCTTTGTCAACCCACAAGCTTTATTTCACTGCCAGCTCTTCTGTTCCAGCTCCAGCCACGGCTTGCCACATCTCTGCCAGCAGAATCTTCTGCAGCTTCCAAGGGCACCCTCCCTGTCTTGGCTCCAGCTCTGCAACGCTTCAGCCCCTGCCCTAGAGCCTCCAAGTCCACCCCACCATGCGTATCCCAACCCCAGAATGATTTCACCTCCAGCCCTACAGTCCCCATCCCAGGTCCAGTACTACTATGCCAGCCCCACGGTGGTCTCTGCCTCCGTCGCACAGTCCCTTACTGAGCTGCACGCTTTGTATGCCGTTCCCACTGGCAATGCCAGGCCCACTTAGCATTTCCCAGACACACACACACACACACACACACTGGCTTCCGGCTGCAGCCCTACGGTGGCCCTCACACCCAGTGGCAACATGCCGGCACGGGGGGGGGGGGGGGGGGGGGACTTCAGGCGCAAGCAGTCCTAAAGGGCCCCTTTCAGCCCTACACGGCCCGTCCCATGCTCAGACGCAGTAGCCAGCCCCACCCTCAATAGCCCAGGCCTCCAGTGAATTCGGCACCCCAACCCTACAGTCTCAGTGTCCCATCGGCATAGTCTGCGCCACTTGCAGCTCCTATGCCAGCCCCAGTGATTTCAGCCTCAGCCATTTCGGAGTCCCCTTTTCCCCAGCCCCAGTGATTTCAGCTCTTTGTCAACCCACAAGCTTTATTGTACTGCCACATCTTCTGTTTCAGTTCTGGATCCACGTAGTCCCAGCTATGCTTCATCATGCTCTTACTGTTTTGCAGGACAGGGTATTTGCTTCAGCTACATGTCTGTATAGTTTCAGCTCACCTCCTGAACCCATATTCCAGCCCCAATCTGATAATCCTAACTCCACTAACAGTTCTAGACTCCCTCTCCCATCCCTTAATGATTTCATCGCCACTCACACACTTGACATCTTGGCTCCATATTCCCTATCCCAGCCCCAAAGACGCTTGTCCTCAAATCCTACCATATTTCTGTCTCCTGCAGTTCTGCTTGCTCAGCTCCAGCTCCTCAGCTTCTCGCTGCCAGCAGCTAAAAGCCGCTGCTGCTTCTCACTGCAGCCCGGGGCTGTTGATAAGGCCAGAAATCAATTACTGTGATCACTACAGCATCTCTTGGAGTTGTCCCACCCATCCTGAAGGGATCCCATCTCTGGGGAGACTTGAGGCCTGATGCCCAACATGTACCTTCCCCCCCGCTCTTGACCTCCCAACCCTCTCGCAAAGGCCCCCTCCCTCACTTCCCCCAGGCAGCCCATGTTTCAGCCCGAGCCCTACAACCCTTATTGAGTTAACATCAGATATGTAGTAATAACAACTTACTAAAAGTTTGTAATAAAAGAGCAAAATAATGAAGTAGTTTAATAAAGGAAGCTGTGATTACTGCAAAGAAAAGCAAAATAAAACTTAAAAATGGAAAAAAACCCAGCTTTATTCCCAGCATTTCCCAGTTGTCTAAATGCAGAAAACGACAAAACGGGTGCTCCCCGGCCGCCACTAGCAGCAGCTGTTCGCCCTTAGACGCTCCAGGTCCCCCCAGCGGCCGCCAGAGCCGCGCAGGGCGCGGCGTAAAGAACTGGGCACCGCCGCCCCCCCACAGACGCAGGAGCCGCGTCCGTGCTCACCAGCGCTCCGCGCAGCGACATCCGCGCGGGTCCCGTCCTGGCGCTGCGGCGCTCCTCAGGTCGGGCACCTGCAGCTCCCGCCGCCTCGGCGCCGCCCCTCGCCGCCTCGCCGCCGCCCCTCGCCGCCTCGGCGCCGCCCCTCGCCGCCGCCGCGCCGCCCCTCGCCGGCGCCGCCCCTCGCCGCCGCCGCGCCGCCCCTCGCCGCCGCCGCGCCGCCCCTCGCCGGCGCCGCCCCTCGCCGCCGCCGCGCCGCCCCTCGCCGCCGCCGCGCCGCCCCTCGCCGCCGCCTCCGCCGCCGCCTCCGCCTCCTCGGCGCCGCCCAACTAACGCCCGCCTCCCCAGCGCACGCTATTTATAGGCAATAGCCGGCCAGCCCAGCCAATCACATCCCGAGGCAGCGCCGGCTCCGCCAATCCCAGCCCGCCCCTTCCCGCCGCACTCTGTTCCGCGACTCCCCGCAGTCCCCTCACGGCCCGCTCCCGCGATTCCGCCCGCTGCCCGCCGTCTCCCCGTTTACTTGGCAGAACTCTCCCCGCCCTTTCCAAGCCCCAGCATCACCTGACGAGGCTCCGCCGGCTCCCAAAGCAGCGGCGGCGGGAGCAGAGCACCAGGCGAACGATCGCCCAGGGCCACGCCCGGATTGATAGGGCGGCTGTGATTGGACAGGGCGGAGAAAGGCGGGCCGGCATTGGCGGGGCCCGGAAGCTGCGCGGCTGCAGCTCATGGGAGCGCGGGGCGCTCAGCCGGAAGGAGCCAGTGCTGCTCCAAGGGTCCGCGGTCGTGCTGGGTCCCGCTCCCGATACTCCCCTCCCCTTCTCCGACCTCTCGTGCCCAGGTCCCGGCTAAAAGGGCTGCCCGGGAGTGGTTGCGGGTGGCAAAGTCGGGCTCTGCGTTCGTATCCCGGACCAGGGAGGGGCGGTGACTTCGTGAGGAGAGGGTCGGCGGCAGCGAGGGGGCCGCGGAGCGGGGAGGGCGTGCGGAGTCCGCTGCGGGTTCCGGGCACCTCTTCCCCGGCAGCGGTTCCCCTTCTGCGGGGACTTGGACTGCACCGACTGCGTGCTGGCCGAGATCGGCGCTCTGGCCAAAATACTGACATGCCAGCCCGCCGCCTGCTGCGGGCCCGCTGCTCCCCCTCCTTCTCCTCCGCAGTCCTCGGTGAAGCCGGAGCTGATCTGCGCCCCGGTGCTGCGGGACCTGCTGGGGGAGGCTATCGAGGTAAGTGTGGGGCTACTGCACTGGAGGCCAAGTGTTTCAACACTACAATGGCATAATCAACAGCATTAATTAGTCTCGTGTTCTTCATGTTCCTCGATGTTAAGAACGCTACCAGCCTCTACTAGTGAAATAACATACATAGTAAGTGTTATTGGTGTTAATATTCGGGTAAGAATTGTTAGAATTAACACAGGTAGTGTGTTAGCTGGTGTTTACCATGATGCTCTGCTTCCCCACAGTATGACAAGATCCTGAAGCTGACCTCAGATGCAAAGGTAATTGAGCACTGCTGGCCTTCCAACCATCCCCCGATGGAGACATGCTCCAGGGGTGGGCAGCAATGCAGCTGGGAATACCTTGCCAGAGTGGCGCAAGCAGTCCTAAAGGGCCCCTTTCAGCCCTACACGGCCCGTCCCATGCTCAGACGCAGTAGCCAGCCCCACCCTCAATAGCCCAGGCCTCCAGTGAATTCGGCACCCCAACCCTACAGTCTCAGTGTCCCATCGGCATAGTCTGCGCCACTTGCAGCTCCTATGCCAGCCCCAGTGATTTCAGCCTCAGCCATCTCGGAGTCCCCTTTTCCCCAGCCCCAGTGATTTCAGCTCTTTGTCAACCCACAAGCTTTATTTCACTGCCAGCTCTTCTGTTCCAGCTCCAGCCACGGCTTGCCACATCTCTGCCAGCAGAATCTTCTGCAGCTTCCAAGGGCACCCTCCCCGTCTTGGCTCCAGCTCTGCAACGCTTCAGCCCCTGCCCTAGAGCCTCCAAGTCCACCCCACCATGCGTATCCCAACCCCAGAATGATTTCACCTCCAGCCCTACAGTCCCCATCCCAGGTCCAGTACTACTATGCCAGCCCCACGGTGGTCTCTGCCTCCGTCGCACAGTCCCTTACTGAGCTGCACGCTTTGTATGCCGTTCCCACTGGCAATGCCAGGCCCACTTAGCATTTCCCAGACACACACACACACACACACACACACACACTGGCTTCCGGCTGCAGCCCTACGGTGGCCCTCACACCCAGTGGCAACATGCCGGCACGGGGGGGGGGGGGGGACTTCAGGCGCAAGCAGTCCTAAAGGGCCCCTTTCAGCCCTACACGGCCCGTCCCATGCTCAGACGCAGTAGCCAGCCCCACCGTCAATAGCCCAGGCCTCCAGTGAATTCGGCACCCCAACCCTACAGTCTCAGTGTCCCATCGGCATAGTCTGCGCCACTTGCAGCTCCTATGCCAGCCCCAGTGATTTCAGCCTCAGCCATTTCGGAGTCCCCTTTTCCCCAGCCCCAGTGATTTCAGCTCTTTGTCAACCCACAAGCTTTATTTCACTGCCAGCTCTTCTGTTCCAGCTCCAGCCACGGCTTGCCACATCTCTGCCAGCAGAATCTTCTGCAGCTTCCAAGGGCACCCTCCCCGTCTTGGCTCCAGCTCTGCAACGCTTCAGCCCCTGCCCTAGAGCCTCCAAGTCCACCCCACCATGCGTATCCCAACCCCAGAATGATTTCACCTCCAGCCCTACAGTCCCCATCCCAGGTCCAGTACTACTATGCCAGCCCCACGGTGGTCTCTGCCTCCGTCGCACAGTCCCTTACTGAGCTGCACGCTTTGTATGCCGTTCCCACTGGCAATGCCAGGCCCACTTAGCATTTCCCAGACACACACACACACACACACACACACACACTGGCTTCCGGCTGCAGCCCTACGGTGGCCCTCACACCCAGTGGCAACATGCCGGCACGGGGGGGGGGGGGGGGACTTCAGGCGCAAGCAGTCCTAAAGGGCCCCTTTCAGCCCTACACGGCCCGTCCCATGCTCAGACGCAGTAGCCAGCCCCACCCTCAATAGCCCAGGCCTCCAGTGAATTCGGCACCCCAACCCTACAGTCTCAGTGTCCCATCGGCATAGTCTGCGCCACTTGCAGCTCCTATGCCAGCCCCAGTGATTTCAGCCTCAGCCATCTCGGAGTCCCCTTTTCCCCAGCCCCAGTGATTTCAGCTCTTTGTCAACCCACAAGCTTTATTTCACTGCCAGCTCTTCTGTTCCAGCTCCAGCCACGGCTTGCCACATCTCTGCCAGCAGAATCTTCTGCAGCTTCCAAGGGCACCCTCCCCGTCTTGGCTCCAGCTCTGCAACGCTTCAGCCCCTGCCCTAGAGCCTCCAAGTCCACCCCACCATGCGTATCCCAACCCCAGAATGATTTCACCTCCAGCCCTACAGTCCCCATCCCAGGTCCAGTACTACTATGCCAGCCCCACGGTGGTCTCTGCCTCCGTCGCACAGTCCCTTACTGAGCTGCACGCTTTGTATGCCGTTCCCACTGGCAATGCCAGGCCCACTTAGCATTTCCCAGACACACACACACACACACACACTGGCTTCCGGCTGCAGCCCTACGGTGGCCCTCACACCCAGTGGCAACATGCCGGCACGGGGGGGGGGGGGGGGGAACTTCAGGCGCAAGCAGTCCTAAAGGGCCCCTTTCAGCCCTACACGGCCCGTCCCATGCTCAGACGCAGTAGCCAGCCCCACCCTCAATAGCCCAGGCCTCCAGTGAATTCGGCACCCCAACCCTACAGTCTCAGTATCCCATCGGCATAGTCTGCGCCACTTGCAGCTCCTATGCCAGCCCCAGTGATTTCAGCCTCAGCCATTTCGGAGTCCCCTTTTCCCCAGCCCCAGTGATTTCAGCTCTTTGTCAACCCACAAGCTTTATTTCACTGCCAGCTCTTCTGTTCCAGCTCCAGCCACGGCTTGCCACATCTCTGCCAGCAGAATCTTCTGCAGCTTCCAAGGGCACCCTCCCCGTCTTGGCTCCAGCTCTGCAACGCTTCAGCCCCTGCCCTAGAGCCTCCAAGTCCACCCCACCATGCGTATCCCAACCCCAGAATGATTTCACCTCCAGCCCTACAGTCCCCATCCCAGGTCCAGTACTACTATGCCAGCCCCACGGTGGTCTCTGCCTCCGTCGCACAGTCCCTTACTGAGCTGCACGCTTTGTATGCCGTTCCCACTGGCAATGCCAGGCCCACTTAGCATTTCCCAGACACACACACACACACACACACACACACACTGGCTTCCGGCTGCAGCCCTACGGTGGCCCTCACACCCAGTGGCAACATGCCGGCACGGGGGGGGGGGGGGGACTTCAGGCGCAAGCAGTCCTAAAGGGCCCCTTTCAGCCCTACACGGCCCGTCCCATGCTCAGACGCAGTAGCCAGCCCCACCCTCAATAGCCCAGGCCTCCAGTGAATTCGGCACCCCAACCCTACAGTCTCAGTGTCCCATCGGCATAGTCTGCGCCACTTGCAGCTCCTATGCCAGCCCCAGTGATTTCAGCCTCAGCCATCTCGGAGTCCCCTTTTCCCCAGCCCCAGTGATTTCAGCTCTTTGTCAACCCACAAGCTTTATTTCACTGCCAGCTCTTCTGTTCCAGCTCCAGCCACGGCTTGCCAAATCTCTGCCAGCAGAATCTTCTGCAGCTTCCAAGGGCACCCTCCCCGTCTTGGCTCCAGCTCTGCAACGCTTCAGCCCCTGCCCTAGAGCCTCCAAGTCCACCCCACCATGCGTATCCCAACCCCAGAATGATTTCACCTCCAGCCCTACAGTCCCCATCCCAGGTCCAGTACTACTATGCCAGCCCCACGGTGGTCTCTGCCTCCGTCGCACAGTCCCTTACTGAGCTGCACGCTTTGTATGCCGTTCCCACTGGCAATGCCAGGCCCACTTAGCATTTCCCAGACACACACACACACACACAGACACACACTGGCTTCCGGCTGCAGCCCTACGGTGGCCCTCACACCCAGTGGCAACATGCCGGCACGGGGGGGGGGGGGGACTTCAGGCGCAAGCAGTCCTAAAGGGCCCCTTTCAGCCCTACACGGCCCGTCCCATGCTCAGACGCAGTAGCCAGCCCCACCCTCAATAGCCCAGGCCTCCAGTGAATTCGGCACCCCAACCCTACAGTCTCAGTATCCCATCGGCATAGTCTGCGCCACTTGCAGCTCCTATGCCAGCCCCAGTGATTTCAGCCTCAGCCATTTCGGAGTCCCCTTTTCCCCAGCCCCAGTGATTTCAGCTCTTTGTCAACCCACAAGCTTTATTTCACTGCCAGCTCTTCTGTTCCAGCTCCAGCCACGGCTTGCCACATCTCTGCCAGCAGAATCTTCTGCAGCTTCCAAGGGCACCCTCCCCGTCTTGGCTCCAGCTCTGCAACGCTTCAGCCCCTGCCCTAGAGCCTCCAAGTCCACCCCACCATGCGTATCCCAACCCCAGAATGATTTCACCTCCAGCCCTACAGTCCCCATCCCAGGTCCAGTACTACTATGCCAGCCCCACGGTGGTCTCTGCCTCCGTCGCACAGTCCCTTACTGAGCTGCACGCTTTGTATGCCGTTCCCACTAGCAATGCCAGGCCCACTTAGCATTTCCCAGACACACACACACACACACACACACAGGCTTCCGGCTGCAGCCCTACGGTGGCCCTCACACCCAGTGGCAACATGCCGGCACGGGGGGGGGGGGACTTCAGGCGCAAGCAGTCCTAAAGGGCCCCTTTCAGCCCTACACGGCCCGTCCCATGCTCAGACGCAGTAGCCAGCCCCACCCTCAATAGCCCAGGCCTCCAGTGAATTCGGCACCCCAACCCTACAGTCTCAGTGTCCCATCGGCATAGTCTGCGCCACTTGCAGCTCCTATGCCAGCCCCAGTGATTTCAGCCTCAGCCATTTCGGAGTCCCCTTTTCCCCAGCCCCAGTGATTTCAGCTCTTTGTCAACCCACAAGCTTTATTTCACTGCCAGCTCTTCTGTTCCAGCTCCAGCCACGGCTTGCCACATCTCTGCCAGCAGAATCTTCTGCAGCTTCCAAGGGCACCCTCCCTGTCTTGGCTCCAGCTCTGCAACGCTTCAGCCCCTGCCCTAGAGCCTCCAAGTCCACCCCACCATGCGTATCCCAACCCCAGAATGATTTCACCTCCAGCCCTACAGTCCCCATCCCAGGTCCAGTACTACTATGCCAGCCCCACGGTGGTCTCTGCCTCCGTCGCACAGTCCCTTACTGAGCTGCACGCTTTGTATGCCGTTCCCACTGGCAATGCCAGGCCCACTTAGCATTTCCCAGACACACACACACACACACACACACTGGCTTCCGGCTGCAGCCCTACGGTGGCCCTCACACCCAGTGGCAACATGCCGGCACGGGGGGGGGGGGGGGGGGGGGAACTTCAGGCGCAAGCAGTCCTAAAGGGCCCCTTTCAGCCCTACACGGCCCGTCCCATGCTCAGACGCAGTAGCCAGCCCCACCCTCAATAGCCCAGGCCTCCAGTGAATTCGGCACCCCAACCCTACAGTCTCAGTGTCCCATCGGCATAGTCTGCGCCACTTGCAGCTCCTATGCCAGCCCCAGTGATTTCAGCCTCAGCCATTTCGGAGTCCCCTTTTCCCCAGCCCCAGTGATTTCAGCTCTTTGTCAACCCACAAGCTTTATTGTACTGCCACATCTTCTGTTTCAGTTCTGGATCCACGTAGTCCCAGCTATGCTTCATCATGCTCTTACTGTTTTGCAGGACAGGGTATTTGCTTCAGCTACATGTCTGTATAGTTTCAGCTCACCTCCTGAACCCATATTCCAGCCCCAATCTGATAATCCTAACTCCACTAACAGTTCTAGACTCCCTCTCCCATCCCTTAATGATTTCATCGCCACTCACACACTTGACATCTTGGCTCCATATTCCCTATCCCAGCCCCAAAGACGCTTGTCCTCAAATCCTACCATATTTCTGTCTCCTGCAGTTCTGCTTGCTCAGCTCCAGCTCCTCAGCTTCTCGCTGCCAGCAGCTAAAAGCCGCTGCTGCTTCTCACTGCAGCCCGGGGCTGTTGATAAGGCCAGAAATCAATTACTGTGATCACTACAGCATCTCTTGGAGTTGTCCCACCCATCCTGAAGGGATCCCATCTCTGGGGAGACTTGAGGCCTGATGCCCAACATGTACCTTCCCCCCCGCTCTTGACCTCCCAACCCTCTCGCAAAGGCCCCCTCCCTCACTTCCCCCAGGCAGCCCATGTTTCAGCCCGAGCCCTACAACCCTTATTGAGTTAACATCAGATATGTAGTAATAACAACTTACTAAAAGTTTGTAATAAAAGAGCAAAATAATGAAGTAGTTTAATAAAGGAAGCTGTGATTACTGCAAAGAAAAGCAAAATAAAACTTAAAAATGGAAAAAAACCCAGCTTTATTCCCAGCATTTCCCAGTTGTCTAAATGCAGAAAACGACAAAACGGGTGCTCCCCGGCCGCCACTAGCAGCAGCTGTTCGCCCTTAGACGCTCCAGGTCCCCCCAGCGGCCGCCAGAGCCGCGCAGGGCGCGGCGTAAAGAACTGGGCACCGCCGCCCCCCCACAGACGCAGGAGCCGCGTCCGTGCTCACCAGCGCTCCGCGCAGCGACATCCGCGCGGGTCCCGTCCTGGCGCTGCGGCGCTCCTCAGGTCGGGCACCTGCAGCTCCCGCCGCCTCGGCGCCGCCCCTCGCCGCCTCGCCGCCGCCCCTCGCCGCCTCGGCGCCGCCCCTCGCCGCCGCCGCGCCGCCCCTCGCCGGCACCGCCCCTCGCCGCCGCCGCGCCGCCCCTCGCCGCCGCCGCGCCGCCCCTCGCCGGCGCCGCCCCTCGCCGCCGCCGCGCCGCCCCTCGCCGCCGCCGCGCCGCCCCTCGCCGCCGCCGCGCCGCCCCTCGCCGCCGCCTCCGCCGCCGCCTCCGCCTCCTCGGCGCCGCCCAACTAACGCCCGCCTCCCCAGCGCACGCTATTTATAGGCAATAGCCGGCCAGCCCAGCCAATCACATCCCGAGGCAGCGCCGGCTCCGCCAATCCCAGCCCGCCCCTTCCCGCCGCACTCTGTTCCGCGACTCCCCGCAGTCCCCTCACGGCCCGCTCCCGCGATTCCGCCCGCTGCCCGCCGTCTCCCCGTTTACTTGGCAGAACTCTCCCCGCCCTTTCCAAGCCCCAGCATCACCTGACGAGGCTCCGCCGGCTCCCAAAGCAGCGGCGGCGGGAGCAGAGCACCAGGCGAACGATCGCCCAGGGCCACGCCCGGATTGATAGGGCGGCTGTGATTGGACAGGGCGGAGAAAGGCGGGCCGGCATTGGCGGGGCCCGGAAGCTGCGCGGCTGCAGCTCATGGGAGCGCGGGGCGCTCAGCCGGAAGGAGCCAGTGCTGCTCCAAGGGTCCGCGGTCGCGCTGGGTCCCGCTCCCGATACTCCCCTCCCCTTCTCCGACCTCTCGTGCCCAGGTCCCGGCTAAAAGGGCTGCCCGGGAGTGGTTGCGGGTGGCAAAGTCGGGCTCTGCGTTCGTATCCCGGACCAGGGAGGGGCGGTGACTTCGTGAGGAGAGGGTCGGCGGCAGCGAGGGGGCCGCGGAGCGGGGAGGGCGTGCGGAGTCCGCTGCGGGTTCCGGGCACCTCTTCCCCGGCAGCGGTTCCCCTTCTGCGGGGACTTGGACTGCACCGACTGCGTGCTGGCCGAGATCGGCGCTCTGGCCAAAATACTGACATGCCAGCCCGCCGCCTGCTGCGGGCCCGCTGCTCCCCCTCCTTCTCCTCCGCAGTCCTCGGTGAAGCCGGAGCTGATCTGCGCCCCGGTGCTGCGGGACCTGCTGGGGGAGGCTATCGAGGTAAGTGTGGGGCTACTGCACTGGAGGCCAAGTGTTTCAACACTACAATGGCATAATCAACAGCATTAATTAGTCTCGTGTTCTTCATGTTCCTCGATGTTAAGAACGCTACCAGCCTCTACTAGTGAAATAACATACATAGTAAGTGTTATTGGTGTTAATATTCGGGTAAGAATTGTTAGAATTAACACAGGTAGTGTGTTAGCTGGTGTTTACCATGATGCTCTGCTTCCCCACAGTATGACAAGATCCTGAAGCTGACCTCAGATGCAAAGGTAATTGAGCACTGCTGGGCTTCCAACCATCCCCCGATGGAGACATGCTCCAGGGGTGGGCAGCAATGCAGCTGGGAATACCTTGCCAGAGTGGCGCAAGCAGTCCTAAAGGGCCCCTTTCAGCCCTACACGGCCCGTCCCATGCTCAGACGCAGTAGCCAGCCCCACCCTCAATAGCCCAGGCCTCCAGTGAATTCGGCACCCCAACCCTACAGTCTCAGTGTCCCATCGGCATAGTCTGCGCCACTTGCAGCTCCTATGCCAGCCCCAGTGATTTCAGCCTCAGCCATCTCGGAGTCCCCTTTTCCCCAGCCCCAGTGATTTCAGCTCTTTGTCAACCCACAAGCTTTATTTCACTGCCAGCTCTTCTGTTCCAGCTCCAGCCACGGCTTGCCACATCTCTGCCAGCAGAATCTTCTGCAGCTTCCAAGGGCACCCTCCCCGTCTTGGCTCCAGCTCTGCAACGCTTCAGCCCCTGCCCTAGAGCCTCCAAGTCCACCCCACCATGCGTATCCCAACCCCAGAATGATTTCACCTCCAGCCCTACAGTCCCCATCCCAGGTCCAGTACTACTATGCCAGCCCCACGGTGGTCTCTGCCTCCGTCGCACAGTCCCTTACTGAGCTGCACGCTTTGTATGCCGTTCCCACTGGCAATGCCAGGCCCACTTAGCATTTCCCAGACACACACACACACACACAGACACACACTGGCTTCCGGCTGCAGCCCTACGGTGGCCCTCACACCCAGTGGCAACATGCCGGCACGGGGGGGGGGGGGGACTTCAGGCGCAAGCAGTCCTAAAGGGCCCCTTTCAGCCCTACACGGCCCGTCCCATGCTCAGACGCAGTAGCCAGCCCCACCCTCAATAGCCCAGGCCTCCAGTGAATTCGGCACCCCAACCCTACAGTCTCAGTATCCCATCGGCATAGTCTGCGCCACTTGCAGCTCCTATGCCAGCCCCAGTGATTTCAGCCTCAGCCATTTCGGAGTCCCCTTTTCCCCAGCCCCAGTGATTTCAGCTCTTTGTCAACCCACAAGCTTTATTTCACTGCCAGCTCTTCTGTTCCAGCTCCAGCCACGGCTTGCCACATCTCTGCCAGCAGAATCTTCTGCAGCTTCCAAGGGCACCCTCCCCGTCTTGGCTCCAGCTCTGCAACGCTTCAGCCCCTGCCCTAGAGCCTCCAAGTCCACCCCACCATGCGTATCCCAACCCCAGAATGATTTCACCTCCAGCCCTACAGTCCCCATCCCAGGTCCAGTACTACTATGCCAGCCCCACGGTGGTCTCTGCCTCCGTCGCACAGTCCCTTACTGAGCTGCACGCTTTGTATGCCGTTCCCACTGGCAATGCCAGGCCCACTTAGCATTTCCCAGACACACACACACACACACACACTGGCTTCCGGCTGCAGCCCTACGGTGGCCCTCACACCCAGTGGCAACATGCCGGCACGGGGGGGGGGGGGGGGGGACTTCAGGCGCAAGCAGTCCTAAAGGGCCCCTTTCAGCCCTACACGGCCCGTCCCATGCTCAGACGCAGTAGCCAGCCCCACCCTCAATAGCCCAGGCCTCCAGTGAATTCGGCACCCCAACCCTACAGTCTCAGTGTCCCATCGGCATAGTCTGCGCCACTTGCAGCTCCTATGCCAGCCCCAGTGATTTCAGCCTCAGCCATCTCGGAGTCCCCTTTTCCCCAGCCCCAGTGATTTCAGCTCTTTGTCAACCCACAAGCTTTATTTCACTGCCAGCTCTTCTGTTCCAGCTCCAGCCACGGCTTGCCACATCTCTGCCAGCAGAATCTTCTGCAGCTTCCAAGGGCACCCTCCCCGTCTTGGCTCCAGCTCTGCAACGCTTCAGCCCCTGCCCTAGAGCCTCCAAGTCCACCCCACCATGCGTATCCCAACCCCAGAATGATTTCACCTCCAGCCCTACAGTCCCCATCCCAGGTCCAGTACTACTATGCCAGCCCCACGGTGGTCTCTGCCTCCGTCGCACAGTCCCTTACTGAGCTGCACGCTTTGTATGCCGTTCCCACTGGCAATGCCAGGCCCACTTAGCATTTCCCAGACACACACACACACACACACACTGGCTTCCGGCTGCAGCCCTACGGTGGCCCTCACACCCAGTGGCAACATGCCGGCACGGGGGGGGGGGGGGGGGAACTTCAGGCGCAAGCAGTCCTAAAGGGCCCCTTTCAGCCCTACACGGCCCGTCCCATGCTCAGACGCAGTAGCCAGCCCCACCCTCAATAGCCCAGGCCTCCAGTGAATTCGGCACCCCAACCCTACAGTCTCAGTATCCCATCGGCATAGTCTGCGCCACTTGCAGCTCCTATGCCAGCCCCAGTGATTTCAGCCTCAGCCATTTCGGAGTCCCCTTTTCCCCAGCCCCAGTGATTTCAGCTCTTTGTCAACCCACAAGCTTTATTTCACTGCCAGCTCTTCTGTTCCAGCTCCAGCCACGGCTTGCCACATCTCTGCCAGCAGAATCTTCTGCAGCTTCCAAGGGCACCCTCCCCGTCTTGGCTCCAGCTCTGCAACGCTTCAGCCCCTGCCCTAGAGCCTCCAAGTCCACCCCACCATGCGTATCCCAACCCCAGAATGATTTCACCTCCAGCCCTACAGTCCCCATCCCAGGTCCAGTACTACTATGCCAGCCCCACGGTGGTCTCTGCCTCCGTCGCACAGTCCCTTACTGAGCTGCACGCTTTGTATGCCGTTCCCACTGGCAATGCCAGGCCCACTTAGCATTTCCCAGACACACACACACACACACACACACACACACTGGCTTCCGGCTGCAGCCCTACGGTGGCCCTCACACCCAGTGGCAACATGCCGGCACGGGGGGGGGGGGGGACTTCAGGCGCAAGCAGTCCTAAAGGGCCCCTTTCAGCCCTACACGGCCCGTCCCATGCTCAGACGCAGTAGCCAGCCCCACCCTCAATAGCCCAGGCCTCCAGTGAATTCGGCACCCCAACCCTACAGTCTCAGTGTCCCATCGGCATAGTCTGCGCCACTTGCAGCTCCTATGCCAGCCCCAGTGATTTCAGCCTCAGCCATCTCGGAGTCCCCTTTTCCCCAGCCCCAGTGATTTCAGCTCTTTGTCAACCCACAAGCTTTATTTCACTGCCAGCTCTTCTGTTCCAGCTCCAGCCACGGCTTGCCAAATCTCTGCCAGCAGAATCTTCTGCAGCTTCCAAGGGCACCCTCCCCGTCTTGGCTCCAGCTCTGCAACGCTTCAGCCCCTGCCCTAGAGCCTCCAAGTCCACCCCACCATGCGTATCCCAACCCCAGAATGATTTCACCTCCAGCCCTACAGTCCCCATCCCAGGTCCAGTACTACTATGCCAGCCCCACGGTGGTCTCTGCCTCCGTCGCACAGTCCCTTACTGAGCTGCACGCTTTGTATGCCGTTCCCACTGGCAATGCCAGGCCCACTTAGCATTTCCCAGACACACACACACACACACACACACACACTGGCTTCCGGCTGCAGCCCTACGGTGGCCCTCACACCCAGTGGCAACATGCCGGCACGGGGGGGGGGGGGGACTTCAGGCGCAAGCAGTCCTAAAGGGCCCCTTTCAGCCCTACACGGCCCGTCCCATGCTCAGACGCAGTAGCCAGCCCCACCCTCAATAGCCCAGGCCTCCAGTGAATTCGGCACCCCAACCCTACAGTCTCAGTATCCCATCGGCATAGTCTGCGCCACTTGCAGCTCCTATGCCAGCCCCAGTGATTTCAGCCTCAGCCATTTCGGAGTCCCCTTTTCCCCAGCCCCAGTGATTTCAGCTCTTTGTCAACCCACAAGCTTTATTTCACTGCCAGCTCTTCTGTTCCAGCTCCAGCCACGGCTTGCCACATCTCTGCCAGCAGAATCTTCTGCAGCTTCCAAGGGCACCCTCCCCGTCTTGGCTCCAGCTCTGCAACGCTTCAGCCCCTGCCCTAGAGCCTCCAAGTCCACCCCACCATGCGTATCCCAACCCCAGAATGATTTCACCTCCAGCCCTACAGTCCCCATCCCAGGTCCAGTACTACTATGCCAGCCCCACGGTGGTCTCTGCCTCCGTCGCACAGTCCCTTACTGAGCTGCACGCTTTGTATGCCGTTCCCACTGGCAATGCCAGGCCCACTTAGCATTTCCCAGACACACACACACACACACACACTGGCTTCCGGCTGCAGCCCTACGGTGGCCCTCACACCCAGTGGCAACATGCCGGCACGGGGGGGGGGGGGGGGGACTTCAGGCGCAAGCAGTCCTAAAGGGCCCCTTTCAGCCCTACACGGCCCGTCCCATGCTCAGACGCAGTAGCCAGCCCCACCCTCAATAGCCCAGGCCTCCAGTGAATTCGGCACCCCAACCCTACAGTCTCAGTATCCCATCGGCATAGTCTGCGCCACTTGCAGCTCCTATGCCAGCCCCAGTGATTTCAGCCTCAGCCATTTCGGAGTCCCCTTTTCCCCAGCCCCAGTGATTTCAGCTCTTTGTCAACCCACAAGCTTTATTTCACTGCCAGCTCTTCTGTTCCAGCTCCAGCCACGGCTTGCCACATCTCTGCCAGCAGAATCTTCTGCAGCTTCCAAGGGCACCCTCCCCGTCTTGGCTCCAGCTCTGCAACGCTTCAGCCCCTGCCCTAGAGCCTCCAAGTCCACCCCACCATGCGTATCCCAACCCCAGAATGATTTCACCTCCAGCCCTACAGTCCCCATCCCAGGTCCAGTACTACTATGCCAGCCCCACGGTGGTCTCTGCCTCCGTCGCACAGTCCCTTACTGAGCTGCACGCTTTGTATGCCGTTCCCACTAGCAATGCCAGGCCCACTTAGCATTTCCCAGACACACACACACACACACACACACACAGGCTTCCGGCTGCAGCCCTACGGTGGCCCTCACACCCAGTGGCAACATGCCGGCACGGGGGGGGGGGGACTTCAGGCGCAAGCAGTCCTAAAGGGCCCCTTTCAGCCCTACACGGCCCGTCCCATGCTCAGACGCAGTAGCCAGCCCCACCCTCAATAGCCCAGGCCTCCAGTGAATTCGGCACCCCAACCCTACAGTCTCAGTGTCCCATCGGCATAGTCTGCGCCACTTGCAGCTCCTATGCCAGCCCCAGTGATTTCAGCCTCAGCCATTTCGGAGTCCCCTTTTCCCCAGCCCCAGTGATTTCAGCTCTTTGTCAACCCACAAGCTTTATTTCACTGCCAGCTCTTCTGTTCCAGCTCCAGCCACGGCTTGCCACATCTCTGCCAGCAGAATCTTCTGCAGCTTCCAAGGGCACCCTCCCTGTCTTGGCTCCAGCTCTGCAACGCTTCAGCCCCTGCCCTAGAGCCTCCAAGTCCACCCCACCATGCGTATCCCAACCCCAGAATGATTTCACCTCCAGCCCTACAGTCCCCATCCCAGGTCCAGTACTACTATGCCAGCCCCACGGTGGTCTCTGCCTCCGTCGCACAGTCCCTTACTGAGCTGCACGCTTTGTATGCCGTTCCCACTGGCAATGCCAGGCCCACTTAGCATTTCCCAGACACACACACACACACACACACACACACTGGCTTCCGGCTGCAGCCCTACGGTGGCCCTCACACCCAGTGGCAACATGCCGGCACGGGGGGGGGGGGGGGGGGGGGGGGACTTCAGGCGCAAGCAGTCCTAAAGGGCCCCTTTCAGCCCTACACGGCCCGTCCCATGCTCAGACGCAGTAGCCAGCCCCACCCTCAATAGCCCAGGCCTCCAGTGAATTCGGCACCCCAACCCTACAGTCTCAGTGTCCCATCGGCATAGTCTGCGCCACTTGCAGCTCCTATGCCAGCCCCAGTGATTTCAGCCTCAGCCATTTCGGAGTCCCCTTTTCCCCAGCCCCAGTGATTTCAGCTCTTTGTCAACCCACAAGCTTTATTGTACTGCCACATCTTCTGTTTCAGTTCTGGATCCACGTAGTCCCAGCTATGCTTCATCATGCTCTTACTGTTTTGCAGGACAGGGTATTTGCTTCAGCTACATGTCTGTATAGTTTCAGCTCACCTCCTGAACCCATATTCCAGCCCCAATCTGATAATCCTAACTCCACTAACAGTTCTAGACTCCCTCTCCCATCCCTTAATGATTTCATCGCCACTCACACACTTGACATCTTGGCTCCATATTCCCTATCCCAGCCCCAAAGACGCTTGTCCTCAAATCCTACCATATTTCTGTCTCCTGCAGTTCTGCTTGCTCAGCTCCAGCTCCTCAGCTTCTCGCTGCCAGCAGCTAAAAGCCGCTGCTGCTTCTCACTGCAGCCCGGGGCTGTTGATAAGGCCAGAAATCAATTACTGTGATCACTACAGCATCTCTTGGAGTTGTCCCACCCATCCTGAAGGGATCCCATCTCTGGGGAGACTTGAGGCCTGATGCCCAACATGTACCTTCCCCCCCGCTCTTGACCTCCCAACCCTCTCGCAAAGGCCCCCTCCCTCACTTCCCCCAGGCAGCCCATGTTTCAGCCCGAGCCCTACAACCCTTATTGAGTTAACATCAGATATGTAGTAATAACAACTTACTAAAAGTTTGTAATAAAAGAGCAAAATAATGAAGTAGTTTAATAAAGGAAGCTGTGATTACTGCAAAGAAAAGCAAAATAAAACTTAAAAATGGAAAAAAACCCAGCTTTATTCCCAGCATTTCCCAGTTGTCTAAATGCAGAAAACGACAAAACGGGTGCTCCCCGGCCGCCACTAGCAGCAGCTGTTCGCCCTTAGACGCTCCAGGTCCCCCCAGCGGCCGCCAGAGCCGCGCAGGGCGCGGCGTAAAGAACTGGGCACCGCCGCCCCCCCACAGACGCAGGAGCCGCGTCCGTGCTCACCAGCGCTCCGCGCAGCGACATCCGCGCGGGTCCCGTCCTGGCACTGCGGCGCTCCTCAGGTCGGGCACCTGCAGCTCCCGCCGCCTCGGCGCCGCCCCTCGCCGCCTCGCCGCCGCCCCTCGCCGCCTCGGCGCCGCCCCTCGCCGCCGCCGCGCCGCCCCTCGCCGGCGCCGCCCCTCGCCGCCGCCGCGCCGCCCCTCGCCGCCGCCGCGCCGCCCCTCGCCGGCGCCGCCCCTCGCCGCCGCCGCGCCGCCCCTCGCCGCCGCCGCGCCGCCCCTCGCCGCCGCCTCCGCCGCCGCCTCCGCCTCCTCGGCGCCGCCCAACTAACGCCCGCCTCCCCAGCGCACGCTATTTATAGGCAATAGCCGGCCAGCCCAGCCAATCACATCCCGAGGCAGCGCCGGCTCCGCCAATCCCAGCCCGCCCCTTCCCGCCGCACTCTGTTCCGCGACTCCCCGCAGTCCCCTCACGGCCCGCTCCCGCGATTCCGCCCGCTGCCCGCCGTCTCCCCGTTTACTTGGCAGAACTCTCCCCGCCCTTTCCAAGCCCCAGCATCACCTGACGAGGCTCCGCCGGCTCCCAAAGCAGCGGCGGCGGGAGCAGAGCACCAGGCGAACGATCGCCCAGGGCCACGCCCGGATTGATAGGGCGGCTGTGATTGGACAGGGCGGAGAAAGGCGGGCCGGCATTGGCGGGGCCCGGAAGCTGCGCGGCTGCAGCTCATGGGAGCGCGGGGCGCTCAGCCGGAAGGAGCCAGTGCTGCTCCAAGGGTCCGCGGTCGCGCTGGGTCCCGCTCCCGATACTCCCCTCCCCTTCTCCGACCTCTCGTGCCCAGGTCCCGGCTAAAAGGGCTGCCCGGGAGTGGTTGCGGGTGGCAAAGTCGGGCTCTGCGTTCGTATCCCGGACCAGGGAGGGGCGGTGACTTCGTGAGGAGAGGGTCGGCGGCAGCGAGGGGGCCGCGGAGCGGGGAGGGCGTGCGGAGTCCGCTGCGGGTTCCGGGCACCTCTTCCCCGGCAGCGGTTCCCCTTCTGCGGGGACTTGGACTGCACCGACTGCGTGCTGGCCGAGATCGGCGCTCTGGCCAAAATACTGACATGCCAGCCCGCCGCCTGCTGCGGGCCCGCTGCTCCCCCTCCTTCTCCTCCGCAGTCCTCGGTGAAGCCGGAGCTGATCTGCGCCCCGGTGCTGCGGGACCTGCTGGGGGAGGCTATCGAGGTAAGTGTGGGGCTACTGCACTGGAGGCCAAGTGTTTCAACACTACAATGGCATAATCAACAGCATTAATTAGTCTCGTGTTCTTCATGTTCCTCGATGTTAAGAACGCTACCAGCCTCTACTAGTGAAATAACATACATAGTAAGTGTTATTGGTGTTAATATTCGGGTAAGAATTGTTAGAATTAACACAGGTAGTGTGTTAGCTGGTGTTTACCATGATGCTCTGCTTCCCCACAGTATGACAAGATCCTGAAGCTGACCTCAGATGCAAAGGTAATTGAGCACTGCTGGCCTTCCAACCATCCCCCGATGGAGACATGCTCCAGGGGTGGGCAGCAATGCAGCTGGGAATACCTTGCCAGAGTGGCGCAAGCAGTCCTAAAGGGCCCCTTTCAGCCCTACACGGCCCGTCCCATGCTCAGACGCAGTAGCCAGCCCCACCCTCAATAGCCCAGGCCTCCAGTGAATTCGGCACCCCAACCCTACAGTCTCAGTGTCCCATCGGCATAGTCTGCGCCACTTGCAGCTCCTATGCCAGCCCCAGTGATTTCAGCCTCAGCCATCTCGGAGTCCCCTTTTCCCCAGCCCCAGTGATTTCAGCTCTTTGTCAACCCACAAGCTTTATTTCACTGCCAGCTCTTCTGTTCCAGCTCCAGCCACGGCTTGCCACATCTCTGCCAGCAGAATCTTCTGCAGCTTCCAAGGGCACCCTCCCCGTCTTGGCTCCAGCTCTGCAACGCTTCAGCCCCTGCCCTAGAGCCTCCAAGTCCACCCCACCATGCGTATCCCAACCCCAGAATGATTTCACCTCCAGCCCTACAGTCCCCATCCCAGGTCCAGTACTACTATGCCAGCCCCACAGTGGTCTCTGCCTCCGTCGCACAGTCCCTTACTGAGCTGCACGCTTTGTATGCCGTTCCCACTGGCAATGCCAGGCCCACTTAGCATTTCCCAGACACACACACACACACACAGACACACACTGGCTTCCGGCTGCAGCCCTACGGTGGCCCTCACACCCAGTGGCAACATGCCGGCACGGGGGGGGGGGGGGGGGGACTTCAGGCGCAAGCAGTCCTAAAGGGCCCCTTTCAGCCCTACACGGCCCGTCCCATGCTCAGACGCAGTAGCCAGCCCCACCCTCAATAGCCCAGGCCTCCAGTGAATTCGGCACCCCAACCCTACAGTCTCAGTGTCCCATCGGCATAGTCTGCGCCACTTGCAGCTCCTATGCCAGCCCCAGTGATTTCAGCCTCAGCCATTTCGGAGTCCCCTTTTCCCCAGCCCCAGTGATTTCAGCTCTTTGTCAACCCACAAGCTTTATTTCACTGCCAGCTCTTCTGTTCCAGCTCCAGCCACGGCTTGCCACATCTCTGCCAGCAGAATCTTCTGCAGCTTCCAAGGGCACCCTCCCTGTCTTGGCTCCAGCTCTGCAACGCTTCAGCCCCTGCCCTAGAGCCTCCAAGTCCACCCCACCATGCGTATCCCAACCCCAGAATGATTTCACCTCCAGCCCTACAGTCCCCATCCCAGGTCCAGTACTACTATGCCAGCCCCACGGTGGTCTCTGCCTCCGTCGCACAGTCCCTTACTGAGCTGCACGCTTTGTATGCCGTTCCCACTGGCAATGCCAGGCCCACTTAGCATTTCCCAGACACACACACACACACACACACACACACTGGCTTCCGGCTGCAGCCCTACGGTGGCCCTCACACCCAGTGGCAACATGCCGGCACGGGGGGGGGGGGGGGGGGGGGACTTCAGGCGCAAGCAGTCCTAAAGGGCCCCTTTCAGCCCTACACGGCCCGTCCCATGCTCAGACGCAGTAGCCAGCCCCACCCTCAATAGCCCAGGCCTCCAGTGAATTCGGCACCCCAACCCTACAGTCTCAGTGTCCCATCGGCATAGTCTGCGCCACTTGCAGCTCCTATGCCAGCCCCAGTGATTTCAGCCTCAGCCATTTCGGAGTCCCCTTTTCCCCAGCCCCAGTGATTTCAGCTCTTTGTCAACCCACAAGCTTTATTGTACTGCCACATCTTCTGTTTCAGTTCTGGATCCACGTAGTCCCAGCTATGCTTCATCATGCTCTTACTGTTTTGCAGGACAGGGTATTTGCTTCAGCTACATGTCTGTATAGTTTCAGCTCACCTCCTGAACCCATATTCCAGCCCCAATCTGATAATCCTAACTCCACTAACAGTTCTAGACTCCCTCTCCCATCCCTTAATGATTTCATCGCCACTCACACACTTGACATCTTGGCTCCATATTCCCTATCCCAGCCCCAAAGACGCTTGTCCTCAAATCCTACCATATTTCTGTCTCCTGCAGTTCTGCTTGCTCAGCTCCAGCTCCTCAGCTTCTCGCTGCCAGCAGCTAAAAGCCGCTGCTGCTTCTCACTGCAGCCCGGGGCTGTTGATAAGGCCAGAAATCAATTACTGTGATCACTACAGCATCTCTTGGAGTTGTCCCACCCATCCTGAAGGGATCCCATCTCTGGGGAGACTTGAGGCCTGATGCCCAACATGTACCTTCCCCCCCGCTCTTGACCTCCCAACCCTCTCGCAAAGGCCCCCTCCCTCACTTCCCCCAGGCAGCCCATGTTTCAGCCCGAGCCCTACAACCCTTATTGAGTTAACATCAGATATGTAGTAATAACAACTTACTAAAAGTTTGTAATAAAAGAGCAAAATAATGAAGTAGTTTAATAAAGGAAGCTGTGATTACTGCAAAGAAAAGCAAAATAAAACTTAAAAATGGAAAAAAACCCAGCTTTATTCCCAGCATTTCCCAGTTGTCTAAATGCAGAAAACGACAAAACGGGTGCTCCCCGGCCGCCACTAGCAGCAGCTGTTCGCCCTTAGACGCTCCAGGTCCCCCCAGCGGCCGCCAGAGCCGCGCAGGGCGCGGCGTAAAGAACTGGGCACCGCCGCCCCCCCACAGACGCAGGAGCCGCGTCCGTGCTCACCAGCGCTCCGCGCAGCGACATCCGCGCGGGTCCCGTCCTGGCGCTGCGGCGCTCCTCAGGTCGGGCACCTGCAGCTCCCGCCGCCTCGGCGCCGCCCCTCGCCGCCTCGCCGCCGCCCCTCGCCGCCTCGGCGCCGCCCCTCGCCGCCGCCGCGCCGCCCCTCGCCGCCGCCGCGCCGCCCCTCGCCGCCGCCGCGCCGCCCCTCGCCGGCGCCGCCCCTCGCCGCCGCCGCGCCGCCCCTCGCCGCCGCCGCGCCGCCCCTCGCCGGCGCCGCCCCTCGCCGCCGCCGCGCCGCCCCTCGCCGCCGCCGCGCCGCCCCTCGCCGCCGCCTCCGCCGCCGCCTCCGCCTCCTCGGCGCCGCCCAACTAACGCCCGCCTCCCCAGCGCACGCTATTTATAGGCAATAGCCGGCCAGCCCAGCCAATCACATCCCGAGGCAGCGCCGGCTCCGCCAATCCCAGCCCGCCCCTTCCCGCCGCACTCTGTTCCGCGACTCCCCGCAGTCCCCTCACGGCCCGCTCCCGCGATTCCGCCCGCTGCCCGCCGTCTCCCCGTTTACTTGGCAGAACTCTCCCCGCCCTTTCCAAGCCCCAGCATCACCTGACGAGGCTCCGCCGGCTCCCAAAGCAGCGGCGGCGGGAGCAGAGCACCAGGCGAACGATCGCCCAGGGCCACGCCCGGATTGATAGGGCGGCTGTGATTGGACAGGGCGGAGAAAGGCGGGCCGGCATTGGCGGGGCCCGGAAGCTGCGCGGCTGCAGCTCATGGGAGCGCGGGGCGCTCAGCCGGAAGGAGCCAGTGCTGCTCCAAGGGTCCGCGGTCGCGCTGGGTCCCGCTCCCGATACTCCCCTCCCCTTCTCCGACCTCTCGTGCCCAGGTCCCGGCTAAAAGGGCTGCCCGGGAGTGGTTGCGGGTGGCAAAGTCGGGCTCTGCGTTCGTATCCCGGACCAGGGAGGGGCGGTGACTTCGTGAGGAGAGGGTCGGCGGCAGCGAGGGGGCCGCGGAGCGGGGAGGGCGTGCGGAGTCCGCTGCGGGTTCCGGGCACCTCTTCCCCGGCAGCGGTTCCCCTTCTGCGGGGACTTGGACTGCACCGACTGCGTGCTGGCCGAGATCGGCGCTCTGGCCAAAATACTGACATGCCAGCCCGCCGCCTGCTGCGGGCCCGCTGCTCCCCCTCCTTCTCCTCCGCAGTCCTCGGTGAAGCCGGAGCTGATCTGCGCCCCGGTGCTGCGGGACCTGCTGGGGGAGGCTATCGAGGTAAGTGTGGGGCTACTGCACTGGAGGCCAAGTGTTTCAACACTACAATGGCATAATCAACAGCATTAATTAGTCTCGTGTTCTTCATGTTCCTCGATGTTAAGAACGCTACCAGCCTCTACTAGTGAAATAACATACATAGTAAGTGTTATTGGTGTTAATATTCGGGTAAGAATTGTTAGAATTAACACAGGTAGTGTGTTAGCTGGTGTTTACCATGATGCTCTGCTTCCCCACAGTATGACAAGATCCTGAAGCTGACCTCAGATGCAAAGGTAATTGAGCACTGCTGGCCTTCCAACCATCCCCCGATGGAGACATGCTCCAGGGGTGGGCAGCAATGCAGCTGGGAATACCTTGCCAGAGTGGCGCAAGCAGTCCTAAAGGGCCCCTTTCAGCCCTACACGGCCCGTCCCATGCTCAGACGCAGTAGCCAGCCCCACCCTCAATAGCCCAGGCCTCCAGTGAATTCGGCACCCCAACCCTACAGTCTCAGTGTCCCATCGGCATAGTCTGCGCCACTTGCAGCTCCTATGCCAGCCCCAGTGATTTCAGCCTCAGCCATCTCGGAGTCCCCTTTTCCCCAGCCCCAGTGATTTCAGCTCTTTGTCAACCCACAAGCTTTATTTCACTGCCAGCTCTTCTGTTCCAGCTCCAGCCACGGCTTGCCACATCTCTGCCAGCAGAATCTTCTGCAGCTTCCAAGGGCACCCTCCCCGTCTTGGCTCCAGCTCTGCAACGCTTCAGCCCCTGCCCTAGAGCCTCCAAGTCCACCCCACCATGCGTATCCCAACCCCAGAATGATTTCACCTCCAGCCCTACAGTCCCCATCCCAGGTCCAGTACTACTATGCCAGCCCCACAGTGGTCTCTGCCTCCGTCGCACAGTCCCTTACTGAGCTGCACGCTTTGTATGCCGTTCCCACTGGCAATGCCAGGCCCACTTAGCATTTCCCAGACACACACACACACACACAGACACACACTGGCTTCCGGCTGCAGCCCTACGGTGGCCCTCACACCCAGTGGCAACATGCCGGCACGGGGGGGGGGGGGGGGGGGACTTCAGGCGCAAGCAGTCCTAAAGGGCCCCTTTCAGCCCTACACGGCCCGTCCCATGCTCAGACGCAGTAGCCAGCCCCACCCTCAATAGCCCAGGCCTCCAGTGAATTCGGCACCCCAACCCTACAGTCTCAGTATCCCATCGGCATAGTCTGCGCCACTTGCAGCTCCTATGCCAGCCCCAGTGATTTCAGCCTCAGCCATTTCGGAGTCCCCTTTTCCCCAGCCCCAGTGATTTCAGCTCTTTGTCAACCCACAAGCTTTATTTCACTGCCAGCTCTTCTGTTCCAGCTCCAGCCACGGCTTGCCACATCTCTGCCAGCAGAATCTTCTGCAGCTTCCAAGGGCACCCTCCCCGTCTTGGCTCCAGCTCTGCAACGCTTCAGCCCCTGCCCTAGAGCCTCCAAGTCCACCCCACCATGCGTATCCCAACCCCAGAATGATTTCACCTCCAGCCCTACAGTCCCCATCCCAGGTCCAGTACTACTATGCCAGCCCCACGGTGGTCTCTGCCTCCGTCGCACAGTCCCTTACTGAGCTGCACGCTTTGTATGCCGTTCCCACTGGCAATGCCAGGCCCACTTAGCATTTCCCAGACACACACACACACACACACACACTGGCTTCCGGCTGCAGCCCTACGGTGGCCCTCACACCCAGTGGCAACATGCCGGCACGGGGGGGGGGGGGGGGACTTCAGGCGCAAGCAGTCCTAAAGGGCCCCTTTCAGCCCTACACGGCCCGTCCCATGCTCAGACGCAGTAGCCAGCCCCACCCTCAATAGCCCAGGCCTCCAGTGAATTCGGCACCCCAACCCTACAGTCTCAGTATCCCATCGGCATAGTCTGCGCCACTTGCAGCTCCTATGCCAGCCCCAGTGATTTCAGCCTCAGCCATTTCGGAGTCCCCTTTTCCCCAGCCCCAGTGATTTCAGCTCTTTGTCAACCCACAAGCTTTATTTCACTGCCAGCTCTTCTGTTCCAGCTCCAGCCACGGCTTGCCACATCTCTGCCAGCAGAATCTTCTGCAGCTTCCAAGGGCACCCTCCCCGTCTTGGCTCCAGCTCTGCAATGCTTCAGCCCCTGCCCTAGAGCCTCCAAGTCCACCCCACCATGCGTATCCCAACCCCAGAATGATTTCACCTCCAGCCCTACAGTCCCCATCCCAGGTCCAGTACTACTATGCCAGCCCCACGGTGGTCTCTGCCTCCGTCGCACAGTCCCTTACTGAGCTGCACGCTTTGTATGCCGTTCCCACTAGCAATGCCAGGCCCACTTAGCATTTCCCAGACACACACACACACACACACACACACTGGCTTCCGGCTGCAGCCCTACGGTGGCCCTCACACCCAGTGGCAACATGCCGGCACGGGGGGGGGGGGACTTCAGGCGCAAGCAGTCCTAAAGGGCCCCTTTCAGCCCTACACGGCCCGTCCCATGCTCAGACGCAGTAGCCAGCCCCACCCTCAATAGCCCAGGCCTCCAGTGAATTCGGCACCCCAACCCTACAGTCTCAGTGTCCCATCGGCATAGTCTGCGCCACTTGCAGCTCCTATGCCAGCCCCAGTGATTTCAGCCTCAGCCATTTCGGAGTCCCCTTTTCCCCAGCCCCAGTGATTTCAGCTCTTTGTCAACCCACAAGCTTTATTTCACTGCCAGCTCTTCTGTTCCAGCTCCAGCCACGGCTTGCCACATCTCTGCCAGCAGAATCTTCTGCAGCTTCCAAGGGCACCCTCCCCGTCTTGGCTCCAGCTCTGCAACGCTTCAGCCCCTGCCCTAGAGCCTCCAAGTCCACCCCACCATGCGTATCCCAACCCCAGAATGATTTCACCTCCAGCCCTACAGTCCCCATCCCAGGTCCAGTACTACTATGCCAGCCCCACGGTGGTCTCTGCCTCCGTCGCACAGTCCCTTACTGAGCTGCACGCTTTGTATGCCGTTCCCACTGGCAATGCCAGGCCCACTTAGCATTTCCCAGACACACACACACACACACACACACTGGCTTCCGGCTGCAGCCCTACGGTGGCCCTCACACCCAGTGGCAACATGCCGGCACGGGGGGGGGGGGGGGGGGGGGGACTTCAGGCGCAAGCAGTCCTAAAGGGCCCCTTTCAGCCCTACACGGCCCGTCCCATGCTCAGACGCAGTAGCCAGCCCCACCCTCAATAGCCCAGGCCTCCAGTGAATTCGGCACCCCAACCCTACAGTCTCAGTGTCCCATCGGCATAGTCTGCGCCACTTGCAGCTCCTATGCCAGCCCCAGTGATTTCAGCCTCAGCCATTTCGGAGTCCCCTTTTCCCCAGCCCCAGTGATTTCAGCTCTTTGTCAACCCACAAGCTTTATTGTACTGCCACATCTTCTGTTTCAGTTCTGGATCCACGTAGTCCCAGCTATGCTTCATCATGCTCTTACTGTTTTGCAGGACAGGGTATTTGCTTCAGCTACATGTCTGTATAGTTTCAGCTCACCTCCTGAACCCATATTCCAGCCCCAATCTGATAATCCTAACTCCACTAACAGTTCTAGACTCCCTCTCCCATCCCTTAATGATTTCATCGCCACTCACACACTTGACATCTTGGCTCCATATTCCCTATCCCAGCCCCAAAGACGCTTGTCCTCAAATCCTACCATATTTCTGTCTCCTGCAGTTCTGCTTGCTCAGCTCCAGCTCCTCAGCTTCTCGCTGCCAGCAGCTAAAAGCCGCTGCTGCTTCTCACTGCAGCCCGGGGCTGTTGATAAGGCCAGAAATCAATTACTGTGATCACTACAGCATCTCTTGGAGTTGTCCCACCCATCCTGAAGGGATCCCATCTCTGGGGAGACTTGAGGCCTGATGCCCAACATGTACCTTCCCCCCCGCTCTTGACCTCCCAACCCTCTCGCAAAGGCCCCCTCCCTCACTTCCCCCAGGCAGCCCATGTTTCAGCCCGAGCCCTACAACCCTTATTGAGTTAACATCAGATATGTAGTAATAACAACTTACTAAAAGTTTGTAATAAAAGAGCAAAATAATGAAGTAGTTTAATAAAGGAAGCTGTGATTACTGCAAAGAAAAGCAAAATAAAACTTAAAAATGGAAAAAAACCCAGCTTTATTCCCAGCATTTCCCAGTTGTCTAAATGCAGAAAACGACAAAACGGGTGCTCCCCGGCCGCCACTAGCAGCAGCTGTTCGCCCTTAGACGCTCCAGGTCCCCCCAGCGGCCGCCAGAGCCGCGCAGGGCGCGGCGTAAAGAACTGGGCACCGCCGCCCCCCCACAGACGCAGGAGCCGCGTCCGTGCTCACCAGCGCTCCGCGCAGCGACATCCGCGCGGGTCCCGTCCTGGCGCTGCGGCGCTCCTCAGGTCGGGCACCTGCAGCTCCCGCCGCCTCGGCGCCGCCCCTCGCCGCCTCGCCGCCGCCCCTCGCCGCCTCGGCGCCGCCCCTCGCCGCCGCCGCGCCGCCCCTCGCCGGCGCCGCCCCTCGCCGCCGCCGCGCCGCCCCTCGCCGCCGCCGCGCCGCCCCTCGCCGGCGCCGCCCCTCGCCGCCGCCGCGCCGCCCCTCGCCGCCGCCGCGCCGCCCCTCGCCGCCGCCTCCGCCGCCGCCTCCGCCTCCTCGGCGCCGCCCAACTAACGCCCGCCTCCCCAGCGCACGCTATTTATAGGCAATAGCCGGCCAGCCCAGCCAATCACATCCCGAGGCAGCGCCGGCTCCGCCAATCCCAGCCCGCCCCTTCCCGCCGCACTCTGTTCCGCGACTCCCCGCAGTCCCCTCACGGCCCGCTCCCGCGATTCCGCCCGCTGCCCGCCGTCTCCCCGTTTACTTGGCAGAACTCTCCCCGCCCTTTCCAAGCCCCAGCATCACCTGACGAGGCTCCGCCGGCTCCCAAAGCAGCGGCGGCGGGAGCAGAGCACCAGGCGAACGATCGCCCAGGGCCACGCCCGGATTGATAGGGCGGCTGTGATTGGACAGGGCGGAGAAAGGCGGGCCGGCATTGGCGGGGCCCGGAAGCTGCGCGGCTGCAGCTCATGGGAGCGCGGGGCGCTCAGCCGGAAGGAGCCAGTGCTGCTCCAAGGGTCCGCGGTCGCGCTGGGTCCCGCTCCCGATACTCCCCTCCCCTTCTCCGACCTCTCGTGCCCAGGTCCCGGCTAAAAGGGCTGCCCGGGAGTGGTTGCGGGTGGCAAAGTCGGGCTCTGCGTTCGTATCCCGGACCAGGGAGGGGCGGTGACTTCGTGAGGAGAGGGTCGGCGGCAGCGAGGGGGCCGCGGAGCGGGGAGGGCGTGCGGAGTCCGCTGCGGGTTCCGGGCACCTCTTCCCCGGCAGCGGTTCCCCTTCTGCGGGGACTTGGACTGCACCGACTGCGTGCTGGCCGAGATCGGCGCTCTGGCCAAAATACTGACATGCCAGCCCGCCGCCTGCTGCGGGCCCGCTGCTCCCCCTCCTTCTCCTCCGCAGTCCTCGGTGAAGCCGGAGCTGATCTGCGCCCCGGTGCTGCGGGACCTGCTGGGGGAGGCTATCGAGGTAAGTGTGGGGCTACTGCACTGGAGGCCAAGTGTTTCAACACTACAATGGCATAATCAACAGCATTAATTAGTCTCGTGTTCTTCATGTTCCTCGATGTTAAGAACGCTACCAGCCTCTACTAGTGAAATAACATACATAGTAAGTGTTATTGGTGTTAATATTCGGGTAAGAATTGTTAGAATTAACACAGGTAGTGTGTTAGCTGGTGTTTACCATGATGCTCTGCTTCCCCACAGTATGACAAGATCCTGAAGCTGACCTCAGATGCAAAGGTAATTGAGCACTGCTGGCCTTCCAACCATCCCCCGATGGAGACATGCTCCAGGGGTGGGCAGCAATGCAGCTGGGAATACCTTGCCAGAGTGGCGCAAGCAGTCCTAAAGGGCCCCTTTCAGCCCTACACGGCCCGTCCCATGCTCAGACGCAGTAGCCAGCCCCACCCTCAATAGCCCAGGCCTCCAGTGAATTCGGCACCCCAACCCTACAGTCTCAGTGTCCCATCGGCATAGTCTGCGCCACTTGCAGCTCCTATGCCAGCCCCAGTGATTTCAGCCTCAGCCATTTCGGAGTCCCCTTTTCCCCAGCCCCAGTGATTTCAGCTCTTTGTCAACCCACAAGCTTTATTTCACTGCCAGCTCTTCTGTTCCAGCTCCAGCCACGGCTTGCCACATCTCTGCCAGCAGAATCTTCTGCAGCTTCCAAGGGCACCCTCCCCGTCTTGGCTCCAGCTCTGCAACGCTTCAGCCCCTGCCCTAGAGCCTCCAAGTCCACCCCACCATGCGTATCCCAACCCCAGAATGATTTCACCTCCAGCCCTACAGTCCCCATCCCAGGTCCAGTACTACTATGCCAGCCCCACGGTGGTCTCTGCCTCCGTCGCACAGTCCCTTACTGAGCTGCACGCTTTGTATGCCGTTCCCACTGGCAATGCCAGGCCCACTTAGCATTTCCCAGACACACACACACACACACACACTGGCTTCCGGCTGCAGCCCTACGGTGGCCCTCACACCCAGTGGCAACATGCCGGCACGGGGGGGGGGGACTTCAGGCGCAAGCAGTCCTAAAGGGCCCCTTTCAGCCCTACACGGCCCGTCCCATGCTCAGACGCAGTAGCCAGCCCCACCCTCAATAGCCCAGGCCTCCAGTGAATTCGGCACCCCAACCCTACAGTCTCAGTGTCCCATCGGCATAGTCTGCGCCACTTGCAGCTCCTATGCCAGCCCCAGTGATTTCAGCCTCAGCCATCTCGGAGTCCCCTTTTCCCCAGCCCCAGTGATTTCAGCTCTTTGTCAACCCACAAGCTTTATTTCACTGCCAGCTCTTCTGTTCCAGCTCCAGCCACGGCTTGCCACATCTCTGCCAGCAGAATCTTCTGCAGCTTCCAAGGGCACCCTCCCCGTCTTGGCTCCAGCTCTGCAACGCTTCAGCCCCTGCCCTAGAGCCTCCAAGTCCACCCCACCATGCGTATCCCAACCCCAGAATGATTTCACCTCCAGACCTACAGTCCCCATCCCAGGTCCAGTACTACTATGCCAGCCCCACGGTGTTCTCTGCCTCCGTCGCACAGTCCCTTACTGAGCTGCACGCTTTGTATGCCGTTCCCACTGGCAATGCCAGGCCCACTTAGCATTTCCCAGACACACACACACACACACACACACACTGGCTTCCGGCTGCAGCCCTACGGTGGCCCTCACACCCAGTGGCAACATGCCGGCACGGGGGGGGGGGGGACTTCAGGCGCAAGCAGTCCTAAAGGGCCCCTTTCAGCCCTACACGGCCCGTCCCATGCTCAGACGCAGTAGCCAGCCCCACCCTCAATAGCCCAGGCCTCCAGTGAATTCGGCACCCCAACCCTACAGTCTCAGTATCCCATCGGCATAGTCTGCGCCACTTGCAGCTCCTATGCCAGCCCCAGTGATTTCAGCCTAAGCCATTTCGGAGTCCCCTTTTCCCAAGCCCCAGTGATATCAGCTCTTTGTCAACCAACAAGCTTTATTTCACTGCCAGCTCTTCTGTTCCAGCTCCAGCCACGGCTTGCCACATCTCTGCCAGCAGAATCTTCTGCAGCTTCCAAGGGCACCCTCCCCGTCTTGGCTCCAGCTCTGCAACGCTTCAGCCCCTGCCCTAGAGCCTCCAAGTCCACCCCACCATGCGTATCCCAACCCCAGAATGATTTCACCTCCAGCCCTACAGTCCCCATCCCAGGTCCAGTACTACTATGCCAGCCCCACAGTGGTCTCTGCCTCCGTCGCACAGTCCCTTACTGAGCTGCACGCTTTGTATGCCGTTCCCACTGGCAATGCCAGGCCCACTTAGCATTTCCCAGACACACACACACACACACAGACACACACTGGCTTCCGGCTGCAGCCCTACGGTGGCCCTCACACCCAGTGGCAACATGCCGGCACGGGGGGGGGGGGGGGACTTCAGGCGCAAGCAGTCCTAAAGGGCCCCTTTCAGCCCTACACGGCCCGTCCCATGCTCAGACGCAGTAGCCAGCCCCACCCTCAATAGCCCAGGCCTCCAGTGAATTCGGCACCCCAACCCTACAGTCTCAGTATCCCATCGGCATAGTCTGCGCCACTTGCAGCTCCTATGCCAGCCCCAGTGATTTCAGCCTCAGCCATTTCGGAGTCCCCTTTTCCCCAGCCCCAGTGATTTCAGCTCTTTGTCAACCCACAAGCTTTATTTCACTGCCAGCTCTTCTGTTCCAGCTCCAGCCACGGCTTGCCACATCTCTGCCAGCAGAATCTTCTGCAGCTTCCAAGGGCACCCTCCCCGTCTTGGTTCCAGCTCTGCAATGCTTCAGCCCCTGCCCTAGAGCCTCCAAGTCCACCCCACCATGCGTATCCCAACCCCAGAATGATTTCACCTCCAGCCCTACAGTCCCCATCCCAGGTCCAGTACTACTATGCCAGCCCCACGGTGGTCTCTGCCTCCGTCGCACAGTCCCTTACTGAGCTGCACGCTTTGTATGCCGTTCCCACTGGCAATGCCAGGCCCACTTAGCATTTCCCAGACACACACACACACACACACACACTGGCTTCCGGCTGCAGCCCTACGGTGGCCCTCACACCCAGTGGCAACATGCCGGCACGGGGGGGGGGGACTTCAGGCGCAAGCAGTCCTAAAGGGCCCCTTTCAGCCCTACACGGCCCGTCCCATGCTCAGACGCAGTAGCCAGCCCCACCCTCAATAGCCCAGGCCTCCAGTGAATTCGGCACCCCAACCCTACAGTCTCAGTGTCCCATCGGCATAGTCTGCGCCACTTGCAGCTCCTATGCCAGCCCCAGTGATTTCAGCCTCAGCCATTTCGGAGTCCCCTTTTCCCCAGCCCCAGTGATTTCAGCTCTTTGTCAACCCACAAGCTTTATTTCACTGCCAGCTCTTCTGTTCCAGCTCCAGCCACGGCTTGCCACATCTCTGCCAGCAGAATCTTCTGCAGCTTCCAAGGGCACCCTCCCCGTCTTGGCTCCAGCTCTGCAACGCTTCAGCCCCTGCCCTAGAGCCTCCAAGTCCACCCCACCATGCGTATCCCAACCCCAGAATGATTTCACCTCCAGCCCTACAGTCCCCATCCCAGGTCCAGTACTACTATGCCAGCCCCACGGTGGTCTCTGCCTCCGTCGCACAGTCCCTTACTGAGCTGCACGCTTTGTATGCCGTTCCCACTGGCAATGCCAGGCCCACTTAGCATTTCCCAGACACACACACACACACACACACACACTGGCTTCCGGCTGCAGCCCTACGGTGGCCCTCACACCCAGTGGCAACATGCCGGCACGGGGGGGGGGGGGACTTCAGGCGCAAGCAGTCCTAAAGGGCCCCTTTCAGCCCTACACGGCCCGTCCCATGCTCAGACGCAGTAGCCAGCCCCACCCTCAATAGCCCAGGCCTCCAGTGAATTCGGCACCCCAACCCTACAGTCTCAGTATCCCATCGGCATAGTCTGCGCCACTTGCAGCTCCTATGCCAGCCCCAGTGATTTCAGCCTCAGCCATTTCGGAGTCCCCTTTTCCCCAGCCCCAGTGATTTCAGCTCTTTGTCAACCCACAAGCTTTATTTCACTGCCAGCTCTTCTGTTCCAGCTCCAGCCACGGCTTGCCACATCTCTGCCAGCAGAATCTTCTGCAGCTTCCAAGGGCACCCTCCCCGTCTTGGCTCCAGCTCTGCAACGCTTCAGCCCCTGCCCTAGAGCCTCCAAGTCCACCCCACCATGCGTATCCCAACCCCAGAATGATTTCACCTCCAGCCCTACAGTCCCCATCCCAGGTCCAGTACTACTATGCCAGCCCCACAGTGGTCTCTGCCTCCGTCGCACAGTCCCTTACTGAGCTGCACGCTTTGTATGCCGTTCCCACTGGCAATGCCAGGCCCACTTAGCATTTCCCAGACACACACACACACACACACACACACACTGGCTTCCGGCTGCAGCCCTACGGTGGCCCTCACACCCAGTGGCAACATGCCGGCACGGGGGGGGGGGGGGGACTTCAGGCGCAAGCAGTCCTAAAGGGCCCCTTTCAGCCCTACACGGCCCGTCCCATGCTCAGACGCAGTAGCCAGCCCCACCCTCAATAGCCCAGGCCTCCAGTGAATTCGGCACCCCAACCCTACAGTCTCAGTGTCCCATCGGCATAGTCTGCGCCACTTGCAGCTCCTATGCCAGCCCCAGTGATTTCAGCCTCAGCCATCTCGGAGTCCCCTTTTCCCCAGCCCCAGTGATTTCAGCTCTTTGTCAACCCACAAGCTTTATTTCACTGCCAGCTCTTCTGTTCCAGCTCCAGCCACGGCTTGCCACATCTCTGCCAGCAGAATCTTCTGCAGCTTCCAAGGGCACCCTCCCCGTCTTGGCTCCAGCTCTGCAACGCTTCAGCCCCTGCCCTAGAGCCTCCAAGTCCACCCCACCATGCGTATCCCAACCCCAGAATGATTTCACCTCCAGCCCTACAGTCCCCATCCCAGGTCCAGTACTACTATGCCAGCCCCACGGTGGTCTCTGCCTCCGTCGCACAGTCCCTTACTGAGCTGCACGCTTTGTATGCCGTTCCCACTGGCAATGCCAGGCCCACTTAGCATTTCCCAGACACACACACACACACACACACTGGCTTCCGGCTGCAGCCCTACGGTGGCCCTCACACCCAGTGGCAACATGCCGGCACGGGGGGGGGGGACTTCAGGCGCAAGCAGTCCTAAAGGGCCCCTTTCAGCCCTACACGGCCCGTCCCATGCTCAGACGCAGTAGCCAGCCCCACCCTCAATAGCCCAGGCCTCCAGTGAATTCGGCACCCCAACCCTACAGTCTCAGTGTCCCATCGGCATAGTCTGCGCCACTTGCAGCTCCTATGCCAGCCCCAGTGATTTCAGCCTCAGCCATCTCGGAGTCCCCTTTTCCCCAGCCCCAGTGATTTCAGCTCTTTGTCAACCCACAAGCTTTATTTCACTGCCAGCTCTTCTGTTCCAGCTCCAGCCACGGCTTGCCACATCTCTGCCAGCAGAATCTTCTGCAGCTTCCAAGGGCACCCTCCCCGTCTTGGCTCCAGCTCTGCAACGCTTCAGCCCCTGCCCTAGAGCCTCCAAGTCCACCCCACCATGCGTATCCCAACCCCAGAATGATTTCACCTCCAGCCCTACAGTCCCCATCCCAGGTCCAGTACTACTATGCCAGCCCCACAGTGGTCTCTGCCTCCGTCGCACAGTCCCTTACTGAGCTGCACGCTTTGTATGCCGTTCCCACTGGCAATGCCAGGCCCACTTAGCATTTCCCAGACACACACACACACACACACACACACACTGGCTTCCGGCTGCAGCCCTACGGTGGCCCTCACACCCAGTGGCAACATGCCGGCACGGGGGGGGGGGGGGACTTCAGGCGCAAGCAGTCCTAAAGGGCCCCTTTCAGCCCTACACGGCCCGTCCCATGCTCAGACGCAGTAGCCAGCCCCACCCTCAATAGCCCAGGCCTCCAGTGAATTCGGCACCCCAACCCTACAGTCTCAGTATCCCATCGGCATAGTCTGCGCCACTTGCAGCTCCTATGCCAGCCCCAGTGATTTCAGCCTCAGCCATTTCGGAGTCCCCTTTTCCCCAGCCCCAGTGATTTCAGCTCTTTGTCAACCCACAAGCTTTATTTCACTGCCAGCTCTTCTGTTCCAGCTCCAGCCACGGCTTGCCACATCTCTGCCAGCAGAATCTTCTGCAGCTTCCAAGGGCACCCTCCCCGTCTTGGCTCCAGCTCTGCAACGCTTCAGCCCCTGCCCTAGAGCCTCCAAGTCCACCCCACCATGCGTATCCCAACCCCAGAATGATTTCACCTCCAGCCCTACAGTCCCCATCCCAGGTCCAGTACTACTATGCCAGCCCCACGGTGGTCTCTGCCTCCGTCGCACAGTCCCTTACTGAGCTGCACGCTTTGTATGCCGTTCCCACTGGCAATGCCAGGCCCACTTAGCATTTCCCAGACACACACACACACACACACACTGGCTTCCGGCTGCAGCCCTACGGTGGCCCTCACACCCAGTGGCAACATGCCGGCACGGGGGGGGGGGGGGGGGGGACTTCAGGCGCAAGCAGTCCTAAAGGGCCCCTTTCAGCCCTACACGGCCCGTCCCATGCTCAGACGCAGTAGCCAGCCCCACCCTCAATAGCCCAGGCCTCCAGTGAATTCGGCACCCCAACCCTACAGTCTCAGTATCCCATCGGCATAGTCTGCGCCACTTGCAGCTCCTATGCCAGCCCCAGTGATTTCAGCCTCAGCCATTTCGGAGTCCCCTTTTCCCCAGCCCCAGTGATTTCAGCTCTTTGTCAACCCACAAGCTTTATTTCACTGCCAGCTCTTCTGTTCCAGCTCCAGCCACGGCTTGCCACATCTCTGCCAGCAGAATCTTCTGCAGCTTCCAAGGGCACCCTCCCCGTCTTGGCTCCAGCTCTGCAACGCTTCAGCCCCTGCCCTAGAGCCTCCAAGTCCACCCCACCATGCGTATCCCAACCCCAGAATGATTTCACCTCCAGCCCTACAGTCCCCATCCCAGGTCCAGTACTACTATGCCAGCCCCACGGTGGTCTCTGCCTCCGTCGCACAGTCCCTTACTGAGCTGCACGCTTTGTATGCCGTTCCCACTGGCAATGCCAGGCCCACTTAGCATTTCCCAGACACACACACACACACACACACTGGCTTCCGGCTGCAGCCCTACGGTGGCCCTCACACCCAGTGGCAACATGCCGGCACGGGAGGGGGGGGGGGGACTTCAGGCGCAAGCAGTCCTAAAGGGCCCCTTTCAGCCCTACACGGCCCGTCCCATGCTCAGACGCAGTAGCCAGCCCCACCCTCAATAGCCCAGGCCTCCAGTGAATTCGGCACCCCAACCCTACAGTCTCAGTGTCCCATCGGCATAGTCTGCGCCACTTGCAGCTCCTATGCCAGCCCCAGTGATTTCAGCCTCAGCCATTTCGGAGTCCCCTTTTCCCCAGCCCCAGTGATTTCAGCTCTTTGTCAACCCACAAGCTTTATTGTACTGCCACATCTTCTGTTTCAGTTCTGGATCCACGTAGTCCCAGCTATGCTTCATCATGCTCTTACTGTTTTGCAGGACAGGGTATTTGCTTCAGCTACATGTCTGTATAGTTTCAGCTCACCTCCTGAACCCATATTCCAGCCCCAATCTGATAATCCTAACTCCACTAACAGTTCTAGACTCCCTCTCCCATCCCTTAATGATTTCATCGCCACTCACACACTTGACATCTTGGCTCCATATTCCCTATCCCAGCCCCAAAGACGCTTGTCCTCAAATCCTACCATATTTCTGTCTCCTGCAGTTCTGCTTGCTCAGCTCCAGCTCCTCAGCTTCTCGCTGCCAGCAGCTAAAAGCCGCTGCTGCTTCTCACTGCAGCCCGGGGCTGTTGATAAGGCCAGAAATCAATTACTGTGATCACTACAGCATCTCTTGGAGTTGTCCCACCCATCCTGAAGGGATCCCATCTCTGGGGAGACTTGAGGCCTGATGCCCAACATGTACCTTCCCCCCCGCTCTTGACCTCCCAACCCTCTCGCAAAGGCCCCCTCCCTCACTTCCCCCAGGCAGCCCATGTTTCAGCCCGAGCCCTACAACCCTTATTGAGTTAACATCAGATATGTAGTAATAACAACTTACTAAAAGTTTGTAATAAAAGAGCAAAATAATGAAGTAGTTTAATAAAGGAAGCTGTGATTACTGCAAAGAAAAGCAAAATAAAACTTAAAAATGGAAAAAAACCCAGCTTTATTCCCAGCATTTCCCAGTTGTCTAAATGCAGAAAACGACAAAACGGGTGCTCCCCGGCCGCCACTAGCAGCAGCTGTTCGCCCTTAGACGCTCCAGGTCCCCCCAGCGGCCGCCAGAGCCGCGCAGGGCGCGGCGTAAAGAACTGGGCACCGCCGCCCCCCCACAGACGCAGGAGCCGCGTCCGTGCTCACCAGCGCTCCGCGCAGCGACATCCGCGCGGGTCCCGTCCTGGCGCTGCGGCGCTCCTCAGGTCGGGCACCTGCAGCTCCCGCCGCCTCGGCGCCGCCCCTCGCCGCCTCGCCGCCGCCCCTCGCCGCCTCGGCGCCGCCCCTCGCCGCCGCCGCGCCGCCCCTCGCCGGCGCCGCCCCTCGCCGCCGCCGCGCCGCCCCTCGCCGCCGCCGCGCCGCCCCTCGCCGGCGCCGCCCCTCGCCGCCGCCGCGCCGCCCCTCGCCGCCGCCGCGCCGCCCCTCGCCGCCGCCTCCGCCGCCGCCTCCGCCTCCTCGGCGCCGCCCAACTAACGCCCGCCTCCCCAGCGCACGCTATTTATAGGCAATAGCCGGCCAGCCCAGCCAATCACATCCCGAGGCAGCGCCGGCTCCGCCAATCCCAGCCCGCCCCTTCCCGCCGCACTCTGTTCCGCGACTCCCCGCAGTCCCCTCACGGCCCGCTCCCGCGATTCCGCCCGCTGCCCGCCGTCTCCCCGTTTACTTGGCAGAACTCTCCCCGCCCTTTCCAAGCCCCAGCATCACCTGACGAGGCTCCGCCGGCTCCCAAAGCAGCGGCGGCGGGAGCAGAGCACCAGGCGAACGATCGCCCAGGGCCACGCCCGGATTGATAGGGCGGCTGTGATTGGACAGGGCGGAGAAAGGCGGGCCGGCATTGGCGGGGCCCGGAAGCTGCGCGGCTGCAGCTCATGGGAGCGCGGGGCGCTCAGCCGGAAGGAGCCAGTGCTGCTCCAAGGGTCCGCGGTCGCGCTGGGTCCCGCTCCCGATACTCCCCTCCCCTTCTCCGACCTCTCGTGCCCAGGTCCCGGCTAAAAGGGCTGCCCGGGAGTGGTTGCGGGTGGCAAAGTCGGGCTCTGCGTTCGTATCCCGGACCAGGGAGGGGCGGTGACTTCGTGAGGAGAGGGTCGGCGGCAGCGAGGGGGCCGCGGAGCGGGGAGGGCGTGCGGAGTCCGCTGCGGGTTCCGGGCACCTCTTCCCCGGCAGCGGTTCCCCTTCTGCGGGGACTTGGACTGCACCGACTGCGTGCTGGCCGAGATCGGCGCTCTGGCCAAAATACTGACATGCCAGCCCGCCGCCTGCTGCGGGCCCGCTGCTCCCCCTCCTTCTCCTCCGCAGTCCTCGGTGAAGCCGGAGCTGATCTGCGCCCCGGTGCTGCGGGACCTGCTGGGGGAGGCTATCGAGGTAAGTGTGGGGCTACTGCACTGGAGGCCAAGTGTTTCAACACTACAATGGCATAATCAACAGCATTAATTAGTCTCGTGTTCTTCATGTTCCTCGATGTTAAGAACGCTACCAGCCTCTACTAGTGAAATAACATACATAGTAAGTGTTATTGGTGTTAATATTCGGGTAAGAATTGTTAGAATTAACACAGGTAGTGTGTTAGCTGGTGTTTACCATGATGCTCTGCTTCCCCACAGTATGACAAGATCCTGAAGCTGACCTCAGATGCAAAGGTAATTGAGCACTGCTGGCCTTCCAACCATCCCCCGATGGAGACATGCTCCAGGGGTGGGCAGCAATGCAGCTGGGAATACCTTGCCAGAGTGGCGCAAGCAGTCCTAAAGGGCCCCTTTCAGCCCTACACGGCCCGTCCCATGCTCAGACGCAGTAGCCAGCCCCACCCTCAATAGCCCAGGCCTCCAGTGAATTCGGCACCCCAACCCTACAGTCTCAGTGTCCCATCGGCATAGTCTGCGCCACTTGCAGCTCCTATGCCAGCCCCAGTGATTTCAGCCTCAGCCATTTCGGAGTCCCCTTTTCCCCAGCCCCAGTGATTTCAGCTCTTTGTCAACCCACAAGCTTTATTTCACTGCCAGCTCTTCTGTTCCAGCTCCAGCCACGGCTTGCCACATCTCTGCCAGCAGAATCTTCTGCAGCTTCCAAGGGCACCCTCCCCGTCTTGGCTCCAGCTCTGCAACGCTTCAGCCCCTGCCCTAGAGCCTCCAAGTCCACCCCACCATGCGTATCCCAACCCCAGAATGATTTCACCTCCAGCCCTACAGTCCCCATCCCAGGTCCAGTACTACTATGCCAGCCCCACGGTGGTCTCTGCCTCCGTCGCACAGTCCCTTACTGAGCTGCACGCTTTGTATGCCGTTCCCACTGGCAATGCCAGGCCCACTTAGCATTTCCCAGACACACACACACACACACACACTGGCTTCCGGCTGCAGCCCTACGGTGGCCCTCACACCCAGTGGCAACATGCCGGCACGGGGGGGGGGGACTTCAGGCGCAAGCAGTCCTAAAGGGCCCCTTTCAGCCCTACACGGCCCGTCCCATGCTCAGACGCAGTAGCCAGCCCCACCCTCAATAGCCCAGGCCTCCAGTGAATTCGGCACCCCAACCCTACAGTCTCAGTGTCCCATCGGCATAGTCTGCGCCACTTGCAGCTCCTATGCCAGCCCCAGTGATTTCAGCCTCAGCCATCTCGGAGTCCCCTTTTCCCCAGCCCCAGTGATTTCAGCTCTTTGTCAACCCACAAGCTTTATTTCACTGCCAGCTCTTCTGTTCCAGCTCCAGCCACGGCTTGCCACATCTCTGCCAGCAGAATCTTCTGCAGCTTCCAAGGGCACCCTCCCCGTCTTGGCTCCAGCTCTGCAACGCTTCAGCCCCTGCCCTAGAGCCTCCAAGTCCACCCCACCATGCGTATCCCAACCCCAGAATGATTTCACCTCCAGACCTACAGTCCCCATCCCAGGTCCAGTACTACTATGCCAGCCCCACGGTGTTCTCTGCCTCCGTCGCACAGTCCCTTACTGAGCTGCACGCTTTGTATGCCGTTCCCACTGGCAATGCCAGGCCCACTTAGCATTTCCCAGACACACACACACACACACAGACACACACTGGCTTCCGGCTGCAGCCCTACGGTGGCCCTCACACCCAGTGGCAACATGCCGGCACGGGGGGGGGGGGGGACTTCAGGCGCAAGCAGTCCTAAAGGGCCCCTTTCAGCCCTACACGGCCCGTCCCATGCTCAGACGCAGTAGCCAGCCCCACCCTCAATAGCCCAGGCCTCCAGTGAATTCGGCACCCCAACCCTACAGTCTCAGTATCCCATCGGCATAGTCTGCGCCACTTGCAGCTCCTATGCCAGCCCCAGTGATTTCAGCCTCAGCCATTTCGGAGTCCCCTTTTCCCCAGCCCCAGTGATTTCAGCTCTTTGTCAACCCACAAGCTTTATTTCACTGCCAGCTCTTCTGTTCCAGCTCCAGCCACGGCTTGCCACATCTCTGCCAGCAGAATCTTCTGCAGCTTCCAAGGGCACCCTCCCCGTCTTGGCTCCAGCTCTGCAACGCTTCAGCCCCTGCCCTAGAGCCTCCAAGTCCACCCCACCATGCGTATCCCAACCCCAGAATGATTTCACCTCCAGCCCTACAGTCCCCATCCCAGGTCCAGTACTACTATGCCAGCCCCACGGTGGTCTCTGCCTCCGTCGCACAGTCCCTTACTGAGCTGCACGCTTTGTATGCCGTTCCCACTGGCAATGCCAGGCCCACTTAGCATTTCCCAGACACACACACACACACACACACACACACACTGGCTTCCGGCTGCAGCCCTACGGTGGCCCTCACACCCAGTGGCAACATGCCGGCACGGGGGGGGGGGGGGACTTCAGGCGCAAGCAGTCCTAAAGGGCCCCTTTCAGCCCTACACGGCCCGTCCCATGCTCAGACGCAGTAGCCAGCCCCACCCTCAATAGCCCAGGCCTCCAGTGAATTCGGCACCCCAACCCTACAGTCTCAGTGTCCCATCGGCATAGTCTGCGCCACTTGCAGCTCCTATGCCAGCCCCAGTGATTTCAGCCTCAGCCATCTCGGAGTCCCCTTTTCCCCAGCCCCAGTGATTTCAGCTCTTTGTCAACCCACAAGCTTTATTTCACTGCCAGCTCTTCTGTTCCAGCTCCAGCCACGGCTTGCCAAATCTCTGCCAGCAGAATCTTCTGCAGCTTCCAAGGGCACCCTCCCCGTCTTGGCTCCAGCTCTGCAACGCTTCAGCCCCTGCCCTAGAGCCTCCAAGTCCACCCCACCATGCGTATCCCAACCCCAGAATGATTTCACCTCCAGCCCTACAGTCCCCATCCCAGGTCCAGTACTACTATGCCAGCCCCACGGTGGTCTCTGCCTCCGTCGCACAGTCCCTTACTGAGCTGCACGCTTTGTATGCCGTTCCCACTGGCAATGCCAGGCCCACTTAGCATTTCCCAGACACACACACACACACACAGACACACACTGGCTTCCGGCTGCAGCCCTACGGTGGCCCTCACACCCAGTGGCAACATGCCGGCACGGGGGGGGGGGGGACTTCAGGCGCAAGCAGTCCTAAAGGGCCCCTTTCAGCCCTACACGGCCCGTCCCATGCTCAGACGCAGTAGCCAGCCCCACCCTCAATAGCCCAGGCCTCCAGTGAATTCGGCACCCCAACCCTACAGTCTCAGTATCCCATCGGCATAGTCTGCGCCACTTGCAGCTCCTATGCCAGCCCCAGTGATTTCAGCCTCAGCCATTTCGGAGTCCCCTTTTCCCCAGCCCCAGTGATTTCAGCTCTTTGTCAACCCACAAGCTTTATTTCACTGCCAGCTCTTCTGTTCCAGCTCCAGCCACGGCTTGCCACATCTCTGCCAGCAGAATCTTCTGCAGCTTCCAAGGGCACCCTCCCCGTCTTGGCTCCAGCTCTGCAACGCTTCAGCCCCTGCCCTAGAGCCTCCAAGTCCACCCCACCATGCGTATCCCAACCCCAGAATGATTTCACCTCCAGCCCTACAGTCCCCATCCCAGGTCCAGTACTACTATGCCAGCCCCACGGTGGTCTCTGCCTCCGTCGCACAGTCCCTTACTGAGCTGCACGCTTTGTATGCCGTTCCCACTGGCAATGCCAGGCCCACTTAGCATTTCCCAGACACACACACACACACACACACTGGCTTCCGGCTGCAGCCCTACGGTGGCCCTCACACCCAGTGGCAACATGCCGGCACGGGGGGGGGGGGGGGGGGACTTCAGGCGCAAGCAGTCCTAAAGGGCCCCTTTCAGCCCTACACGGCCCGTCCCATGCTCAGACGCAGTAGCCAGCCCCACCCTCAATAGCCCAGGCCTCCAGTGAATTCGGCACCCCAACCCTACAGTCTCAGTATCCCATCGGCATAGTCTGCGCCACTTGCAGCTCCTATGCCAGCCCCAGTGATTTCAGCCTCAGCCATTTCGGAGTCCCCTTTTCCCCAGCCCCAGTGATTTCAGCTCTTTGTCAACCCACAAGCTTTATTTCACTGCCAGCTCTTCTGTTCCAGCTCCAGCCACGGCTTGCCACATCTCTGCCAGCAGAATCTTCTGCAGCTTCCAAGGGCACCCTCCCCGTCTTGGCTCCAGCTCTGCAACGCTTCAGCCCCTGCCCTAGAGCCTCCAAGTCCACCCCACCATGCGTATCCCAACCCCAGAATGATTTCACCTCCAGCCCTACAGTCCCCATCCCAGGTCCAGTACTACTATGCCAGCCCCACGGTGGTCTCTGCCTCCGTCGCACAGTCCCTTACTGAGCTGCACGCTTTGTATGCCGTTCCCACTGGCAATGCCAGGCCCACTTAGCATTTCCCAGACACACACACACACACACACACTGGCTTCCGGCTGCAGCCCTACGGTGGCCCTCACACCCAGTGGCAACATGCCGGCACGGGAGGGGGGGGGGGGACTTCAGGCGCAAGCAGTCCTAAAGGGCCCCTTTCAGCCCTACACGGCCCGTCCCATGCTCAGACGCAGTAGCCAGCCCCACCCTCAATAGCCCAGGCCTCCAGTGAATTCGGCACCCCAACCCTACAGTCTCAGTGTCCCATCGCCATAGTCTGCGCCACTTGCAGCTCCTATGCCAGCCCCAGTGATTTCAGCCTCAGCCATTTCGGAGTCCCCTTTTCCCCAGCCCCAGTGATTTCAGCTCTTTGTCAACCCACAAGCTTTATTTCACTGCCAGCTCTTCTGTTCCAGCTCCAGCCACGGCTTGCCACATCTCTGCCAGCAGAATCTTCTGCAGCTTCCAAGGGCACCCTCCCCGTCTTGGCTCCAGCTCTGCAACGCTTCAGCCCCTGCCCTAGAGCCTCCAAGTCCACCCCACCATGCGTATCCCAACCCCAGAATGATTTCACCTCCAGCCCTACAGTCCCCATCCCAGGTCCAGTACTACTATGCCAGCCCCACGGTGGTCTCTGCCTCCGTCGCACAGTCCCTTACTGAGCTGCACGCTTTGTATGCCGTTCCCACTGGCAATGCCAGGCCCACTTAGCATTTCCCAGACACACACACACACACACACACACTGGCTTCCGGCTGCAGCCCTACGGTGGCCCTCACACCCAGTGGCAACATGCCGGCACGGGGGGGGGGGGGGGGGGGGGACTTCAGGCGCAAGCAGTCCTAAAGGGCCCCTTTCAGCCCTACACGGCCCGTCCCATGCTCAGACGCAGTAGCCAGCCCCACCCTCAATAGCCCAGGCCTCCAGTGAATTCGGCACCCCAACCCTACAGTCTCAGTGTCCCATCGGCATAGTCTGCGCCACTTGCAGCTCCTATGCCAGCCCCAGTGATTTCAGCCTCAGCCATTTCGGAGTCCCCTTTTCCCCAGCCCCAGTGATTTCAGCTCTTTGTCAACCCACAAGCTTTATTGTACTGCCACATCTTCTGTTTCAGTTCTGGATCCACGTAGTCCCAGCTATGCTTCATCATGCTCTTACTGTTTTGCAGGACAGGGTATTTGCTTCAGCTACATGTCTGTATAGTTTCAGCTCACCTCCTGAACCCATATTCCAGCCCCAATCTGATAATCCTAACTCCACTAACAGTTCTAGACTCCCTCTCCCATCCCTTAATGATTTCATCGCCACTCACACACTTGACATCTTGGCTCCATATTCCCTATCCCAGCCCCAAAGACGCTTGTCCTCAAATCCTACCATATTTCTGTCTCCTGCAGTTCTGCTTGCTCAGCTCCAGCTCCTCAGCTTCTCGCTGCCAGCAGCTAAAAGCCGCTGCTGCTTCTCACTGCAGCCCGGGGCTGTTGATAAGGCCAGAAATCAATTACTGTGATCACTACAGCATCTCTTGGAGTTGTCCCACCCATCCTGAAGGGATCCCATCTCTGGGGAGACTTGAGGCCTGATGCCCAACATGTACCTTCCCCCCCGCTCTTGACCTCCCAACCCTCTCGCAAAGGCCCCCTCCCTCACTTCCCCCAGGCAGCCCATGTTTCAGCCCGAGCCCTACAACCCTTATTGAGTTAACATCAGATATGTAGTAATAACAACTTACTAAAAGTTTGTAATAAAAGAGCAAAATAATGAAGTAGTTTAATAAAGGAAGCTGTGATTACTGCAAAGAAAAGCAAAATAAAACTTAAAAATGGAAAAAAACCCAGCTTTATTCCCAGCATTTCCCAGTTGTCTAAATGCAGAAAACGACAAAACGGGTGCTCCCCGGCCGCCACTAGCAGCAGCTGTTCGCCCTTAGACGCTCCAGGTCCCCCCAGCGGCCGCCAGAGCCGCGCAGGGCGCGGCGTAAAGAACTGGGCACCGCCGCCCCCCCACAGACGCAGGAGCCGCGTCCGTGCTCACCAGCGCTCCGCGCAGCGACATCCGCGCGGGTCCCGTCCTGGCGCTGCGGCGCTCCTCAGGTCGGGCACCTGCAGCTCCCGCCGCCTCGGCGCCGCCCCTCGCCGCCTCGCCGCCGCCCCTCGCCGCCTCGGCGCCGCCCCTCGCCGCCGCCGCGCCGCCCCTCGCCGGCGCCGCCCCTCGCCGCCGCCGCGCCGCCCCTCGCCGCCGCCGCGCCGCCCCTCGCCGGCGCCGCCCCTCGCCGCCGCCGCGCCGCCCCTCGCCGCCGCCGCGCCGCCCCTCGCCGCCGCCTCCGCCGCCGCCTCCGCCTCCTCGGCGCCGCCCAACTAACGCCCGCCTCCCCAGCGCACGCTATTTATAGGCAATAGCCGGCCAGCCCAGCCAATCACATCCCGAGGCAGCGCCGGCTCCGCCAATCCCAGCCCGCCCCTTCCCGCCGCACTCTGTTCCGCGACTCCCCGCAGTCCCCTCACGGCCCGCTCCCGCGATTCCGCCCGCTGCCCGCCGTCTCCCCGTTTACTTGGCAGAACTCTCCCCGCCCTTTCCAAGCCCCAGCATCACCTGACGAGGCTCCGCCGGCTCCCAAAGCAGCGGCGGCGGGAGCAGAGCACCAGGCGAACGATCGCCCAGGGCCACGCCCGGATTGATAGGGCGGCTGTGATTGGACAGGGCGGAGAAAGGCGGGCCGGCATTGGCGGGGCCCGGAAGCTGCGCGGCTGCAGCTCATGGGAGCGCGGGGCGCTCAGCCGGAAGGAGCCAGTGCTGCTCCAAGGGTCCGCGGTCGCGCTGGGTCCCGCTCCCGATACTCCCCTCCCCTTCTCCGACCTCTCGTGCCCAGGTCCCGGCTAAAAGGGCTGCCCGGGAGTGGTTGCGGGTGGCAAAGTCGGGCTCTGCGTTCGTATCCCGGACCAGGGAGGGGCGGTGACTTCGTGAGGAGAGGGTCGGCGGCAGCGAGGGGGCCGCGGAGCGGGGAGGGCGTGCGGAGTCCGCTGCGGGTTCCGGGCACCTCTTCCCCGGCAGCGGTTCCCCTTCTGCGGGGACTTGGACTGCACCGACTGCGTGCTGGCCGAGATCGGCGCTCTGGCCAAAATACTGACATGCCAGCCCGCCGCCTGCTGCGGGCCCGCTGCTCCCCCTCCTTCTCCTCCGCAGTCCTCGGTGAAGCCGGAGCTGATCTGCGCCCCGGTGCTGCGGGACCTGCTGGGGGAGGCTATCGAGGTAAGTGTGGGGCTACTGCACTGGAGGCCAAGTGTTTCAACACTACAATGGCATAATCAACAGCATTAATTAGTCTCGTGTTCTTCATGTTCCTCGATGTTAAGAACGCTACCAGCCTCTACTAGTGAAATAACATACATAGTAAGTGTTATTGGTGTTAATATTCGGGTAAGAATTGTTAGAATTAACACAGGTAGTGTGTTAGCTGGTGTTTACCATGATGCTCTGCTTCCCCACAGTATGACAAGATCCTGAAGCTGACCTCAGATGCAAAGGTAATTGAGCACTGCTGGCCTTCCAACCATCCCCCGATGGAGACATGCTCCAGGGGTGGGCAGCAATGCAGCTGGGAATACCTTGCCAGAGTGGCGCAAGCAGTCCTAAAGGGCCCCTTTCAGCCCTACACGGCCCGTCCCATGCTCAGACGCAGTAGCCAGCCCCACCCTCAATAGCCCAGGCCTCCAGTGAATTCGGCACCCCAACCCTACAGTCTCAGTGTCCCATCGGCATAGTCTGCGCCACTTGCAGCTCCTATGCCAGCCCCAGTGATTTCAGCCTCAGCCATTTCGGAGTCCCCTTTTCCCCAGCCCCAGTGATTTCAGCTCTTTGTCAACCCACAAGCTTTATTTCACTGCCAGCTCTTCTGTTCCAGCTCCAGCCACGGCTTGCCACATCTCTGCCAGCAGAATCTTCTGCAGCTTCCAAGGGCACCCTCCCCGTCTTGGCTCCAGCTCTGCAACGCTTCAGCCCCTGCCCTAGAGCCTCCAAGTCCACCCCACCATGCGTATCCCAACCCCAGAATGATTTCACCTCCAGCCCTACAGTCCCCATCCCAGGTCCAGTACTACTATGCCAGCCCCACGGTGGTCTCTGCCTCCGTCGCACAGTCCCTTACTGAGCTGCACGCTTTGTATGCCGTTCCCACTGGCAATGCCAGGCCCACTTAGCATTTCCCAGACACACACACACACACACACACTGGCTTCCGGCTGCAGCCCTACGGTGGCCCTCACACCCAGTGGCAACATGCCGGCACGGGGGGGGGGGGGGGGGGACTTCAGGCGCAAGCAGTCCTAAAGGGCCCCTTTCAGCCCTACACGGCCCGTCCCATGCTCAGACGCAGTAGCCAGCCCCACCCTCAATAGCCCAGGCCTCCAGTGAATTCGGCACCCCAACCCTACAGTCTCAGTATCCCATCGGCATAGTCTGCGCCACTTGCAGCTCCTATGCCAGCCCCAGTGATTTCAGCCTCAGCCATTTCGGAGTCCCCTTTTCCCCAGCCCCAGTGATTTCAGCTCTTTGTCAACCCACAAGCTTTATTTCACTGCCAGCTCTTCTGTTCCAGCTCCAGCCACGGCTTGCCACATCTCTGCCAGCAGAATCTTCTGCAGCTTCCAAGGGCACCCTCCCCGTCTTGGCTCCAGCTCTGCAACGCTTCAGCCCCTGCCCTAGAGCCTCCAAGTCCACCCCACCATGCGTATCCCAACCCCAGAATGATTTCACCTCCAGCCCTACAGTCCCCATCCCAGGTCCAGTACTACTATGCCAGCCCCACGGTGGTCTCTGCCTCCGTCGCACAGTCCCTTACTGAGCTGCACGCTTTGTATGCCGTTCCCACTGGCAATGCCAGGCCCACTTAGCATTTCCCAGACACACACACACACACACACACACACTGGCTTCCGGCTGCAGCCCTACGGTGGCCCTCACACCCAGTGGCAACATGCCGGCACGGGGGGGGGGGGGGACTTCAGGCGCAAGCAGTCCTAAAGGGCCCCTTTCAGCCCTACACGGCCCGTCCCATGCTCAGACGCAGTAGCCAGCCCCACCCTCAATAGCCCAGGCCTCCAGTGAATTCGGCACCCCAACCCTACAGTCTCAGTGTCCCATCGGCATAGTCTGCGCCACTTGCAGCTCCTATGCCAGCCCCAGTGATTTCAGCCTCAGCCATTTCGGAGTCCCCTTTTCCCCAGCCCCAGTGATTTCAGCTCTTTGTCAACCCACAAGCTTTATTGTACTGCCACATCTTCTGTTTCAGTTCTGGATCCACGTAGTCCCAGCTATGCTTCATCATGCTCTTACTGTTTTGCAGGACAGGGTATTTGCTTCAGCTACATGTCTGTATAGTTTCAGCTCACCTCCTGAACCCATATTCCAGCCCCAATCTGATAATCCTAACTCCACTAACAGTTCTAGACTCCCTCTCCCATCCCTTAATGATTTCATCGCCACTCACACACTTGACATCTTGGCTCCATATTCCCTATCCCAGCCCCAAAGACGCTTGTCCTCAAATCCTACCATATTTCTGTCTCCTGCAGTTCTGCTTGCTCAGCTCCAGCTCCTCAGCTTCTCGCTGCCAGCAGCTAAAAGCCGCTGCTGCTTCTCACTGCAGCCCGGGGCTGTTGATAAGGCCAGAAATCAATTACTGTGATCACTACAGCATCTCTTGGAGTTGTCCCACCCATCCTGAAGGGATCCCATCTCTGGGGAGACTTGAGGCCTGATGCCCAACATGTACCTTCCCCCCCGCTCTTGACCTCCCAACCCTCTCGCAAAGGCCCCCTCCCTCACTTCCCCCAGGCAGCCCATGTTTCAGCCCGAGCCCTACAACCCTTATTGAGTTAACATCAGATATGTAGTAATAACAACTTACTAAAAGTTTGTAATAAAAGAGCAAAATAATGAAGTAGTTTAATAAAGGAAGCTGTGATTACTGCAAAGAAAAGCAAAATAAAACTTAAAAATGGAAAAAAACCCAGCTTTATTCCCAGCATTTCCCAGTTGTCTAAATGCAGAAAACGACAAAACGGGTGCTCCCCGGCCGCCACTAGCAGCAGCTGTTCGCCCTTAGACGCTCCAGGTCCCCCCAGCGGCCGCCAGAGCCGCGCAGGGCGCGGCGTAAAGAACTGGGCACCGCCGCCCCCCCACAGACGCAGGAGCCGCGTCCGTGCTCACCAGCGCTCCGCGCAGCGACATCCGCGCGGGTCCCGTCCTGGCGCTGCGGCGCTCCTCAGGTCGGGCACCTGCAGCTCCCGCCGCCTCGGCGCCGCCCCTCGCCGCCTCGCCGCCGCCCCTCGCCGCCTCGGCGCCGCCCCTCGCCGCCGCCGCGCCGCCCCTCGCCGGCGCCGCCCCTCGCCGCCGCCGCGCCGCCCCTCGCCGCCGCCGCGCCGCCCCTCGCCGGCGCCGCCCCTCGCCGCCGCCGCGCCGCCCCTCGCCGCCGCCGCGCCGCCCCTCGCCGCCGCCTCCGCCGCCGCCTCCGCCTCCTCGGCGCCGCCCAACTAACGCCCGCCTCCCCAGCGCACGCTATTTATAGGCAATAGCCGGCCAGCCCAGCCAATCACATCCCGAGGCAGCGCCGGCTCCGCCAATCCCAGCCCGCCCCTTCCCGCCGCACTCTGTTCCGCGACTCCCCGCAGTCCCCTCACGGCCCGCTCCCGCGATTCCGCCCGCTGCCCGCCGTCTCCCCGTTTACTTGGCAGAACTCTCCCCGCCCTTTCCAAGCCCCAGCATCACCTGACGAGGCTCCGCCGGCTCCCAAAGCAGCGGCGGCGGGAGCAGAGCACCAGGCGAACGATCGCCCAGGGCCACGCCCGGATTGATAGGGCGGCTGTGATTGGACAGGGCGGAGAAAGGCGGGCCGGCATTGGCGGGGCCCGGAAGCTGCGCGGCTGCAGCTCATGGGAGCGCGGGGCGCTCAGCCGGAAGGAGCCAGTGCTGCTCCAAGGGTCCGCGGTCGCGCTGGGTCCCGCTCCCGATACTCCCCTCCCCTTCTCCGACCTCTCGTGCCCAGGTCCCGGCTAAAAGGGCTGCCCGGGAGTGGTTGCGGGTGGCAAAGTCGGGCTCTGCGTTCGTATCCCGGACCAGGGAGGGGCGGTGACTTCGTGAGGAGAGGGTCGGCGGCAGCGAGGGGGCCGCGGAGCGGGGAGGGCGTGCGGAGTCCGCTGCGGGTTCCGGGCACCTCTTCCCCGGCAGCGGTTCCCCTTCTGCGGGGACTTGGACTGCACCGACTGCGTGCTGGCCGAGATCGGCGCTCTGGCCAAAATACTGACATGCCAGCCCGCCGCCTGCTGCGGGCCCGCTGCTCCCCCTCCTTCTCCTCCGCAGTCCTCGGTGAAGCCGGAGCTGATCTGCGCCCCGGTGCTGCGGGACCTGCTGGGGGAGGCTATCGAGGTAAGTGTGGGGCTACTGCACTGGAGGCCAAGTGTTTCAACACTACAATGGCATAATCAACAGCATTAATTAGTCTCGTGTTCTTCATGTTCCTCGATGTTAAGAACGCTACCAGCCTCTACTAGTGAAATAACATACATAGTAAGTGTTATTGGTGTTAATATTCGGGTAAGAATTGTTAGAATTAACACAGGTAGTGTGTTAGCTGGTGTTTACCATGATGCTCTGCTTCCCCACAGTATGACAAGATCCTGAAGCTGACCTCAGATGCAAAGGTAATTGAGCACTGCTGGCCTTCCAACCATCCCCCGATGGAGACATGCTCCAGGGGTGGGCAGCAATGCAGCTGGGAATACCTTGCCAGAGTGGCGCAAGCAGTCCTAAAGGGCCCCTTTCAGCCCTACACGGCCCGTCCCATGCTCAGACGCAGTAGCCAGCCCCACCCTCAATAGCCCAGGCCTCCAGTGAATTCGGCACCCCAACCCTACAGTCTCAGTGTCCCATCGGCATAGTCTGCGCCACTTGCAGCTCCTATGCCAGCCCCAGTGATTTCAGCCTCAGCCATTTCGGAGTCCCCTTTTCCCCAGCCCCAGTGATTTCAGCTCTTTGTCAACCCACAAGCTTTATTTCACTGCCAGCTCTTCTGTTCCAGCTCCAGCCACGGCTTGCCACATCTCTGCCAGCAGAATCTTCTGCAGCTTCCAAGGGCACCCTCCCCGTCTTGGCTCCAGCTCTGCAACGCTTCAGCCCCTGCCCTAGAGCCTCCAAGTCCACCCCACCATGCGTATCCCAACCCCAGAATGATTTCACCTCCAGCCCTACAGTCCCCATCCCAGGTCCAGTACTACTATGCCAGCCCCACGGTGGTCTCTGCCTCCGTCGCACAGTCCCTTACTGAGCTGCACGCTTTGTATGCCGTTCCCACTGGCAATGCCAGGCCCACTTAGCATTTCCCAGACACACACACACACACACACACTGGCTTCCGGCTGCAGCCCTACGGTGGCCCTCACACCCAGTGGCAACATGCCGGCACGGGGGGGGGGGACTTCAGGCGCAAGCAGTCCTAAAGGGCCCCTTTCAGCCCTACACGGCCCGTCCCATGCTCAGACGCAGTAGCCAGCCCCACCCTCAATAGCCCAGGCCTCCAGTGAATTCGGCACCCCAACCCTACAGTCTCAGTGTCCCATCGGCATAGTCTGCGCCACTTGCAGCTCCTATGCCAGCCCCAGTGATTTCAGCCTCAGCCATCTCGGAGTCCCCTTTTCCCCAGCCCCAGTGATTTCAGCTCTTTGTCAACCCACAAGCTTTATTTCACTGCCAGCTCTTCTGTTCCAGCTCCAGCCACGGCTTGCCACATCTCTGCCAGCAGAATCTTCTGCAGCTTCCAAGGGCACCCTCCCCGTCTTGGCTCCAGCTCTGCAACGCTTCAGCCCCTGCCCTAGAGCCTCCAAGTCCACCCCACCATGCGTATCCCAACCCCAGAATGATTTCACCTCCAGCCCTACAGTCCCCATCCCAGGTCCAGTACTACTATGCCAGCCCCACGGTGGTCTCTGCCTCCGTCGCACAGTCCCTTACTGAGCTGCACGCTTTGTATGCCGTTCCCACTGGCAATGCCAGGCCCACTTAGCATTTCCCAGACACACACACACACACACACACTGGCTTCCGGCTGCAGCCCTACGGTGGCCCTCACACCCAGTGGCAACATGCCGGCACGGGGGGGGGGGGGGGGGGACTTCAGGCGCAAGCAGTCCTAAAGGGCCCCTTTCAGCCCTACACGGCCCGTCCCATGCTCAGACGCAGTAGCCAGCCCCACCCTCAATAGCCCAGGCCTCCAGTGAATTCGGCACCCCAACCCTACAGTCTCAGTGTCCCATCGGCATAGTCTGCGCCACTTGCAGCTCCTATGCCAGCCCCAGTGATTTCAGCCTCAGCCATCTCGGAGTCCCCTTTTCCCCAGCCCCAGTGATTTCAGCTCTTTGTCAACCCACAAGCTTTATTTCACTGCCAGCTCTTCTGTTCCAGCTCCAGCCACGGCTTGCCACATCTCTGCCAGCAGAATCTTCTGCAGCTTCCAAGGGCACCCTCCCCGTCTTGGCTCCAGCTCTGCAACGCTTCAGCCCCTGCCCTAGAGCCTCCAAGTCCACCCCACCATGCGTATCCCAACCCCAGAATGATTTCACCTCCAGCCCTACAGTCCCCATCCCAGGTCCAGTACTACTATGCCAGCCCCACGGTGGTCTCTGCCTCCGTCGCACAGTCCCTTACTGAGCTGCACGCTTTGTATGCCGTTCCCACTGGCAATGCCAGGCCCACTTAGCATTTCCCAGACACACACACACACACACACACTGGCTTCCGGCTGCAGCCCTACGGTGGCCCTCACACCCAGTGGCAACATGCCGGCACGGGGGGGGGGGGGGGGGAACTTCAGGCGCAAGCAGTCCTAAAGGGCCCCTTTCAGCCCTACACGGCCCGTCCCATGCTCAGACGCAGTAGCCAGCCCCACCCTCAATAGCCCAGGCCTCCAGTGAATTCGGCACCCCAACCCTACAGTCTCAGTATCCCATCGGCATAGTCTGCGCCACTTGCAGCTCCTATGCCAGCCCCAGTGATTTCAGCCTCAGCCATTTCGGAGTCCCCTTTTCCCCAGCCCCAGTGATTTCAGCTCTTTGTCAACCCACAAGCTTTATTTCACTGCCAGCTCTTCTGTTCCAGCTCCAGCCACGGCTTGCCACATCTCTGCCAGCAGAATCTTCTGCAGCTTCCAAGGGCACCCTCCCCGTCTTGGCTCCAGCTCTGCAACGCTTCAGCCCCTGCCCTAGAGCCTCCAAGTCCACCCCACCATGCGTATCCCAACCCCAGAATGATTTCACCTCCAGCCCTACAGTCCCCATCCCAGGTCCAGTACTACTATGCCAGCCCCACGGTGGTCTCTGCCTCCGTCGCACAGTCCCTTACTGAGCTGCACGCTTTGTATGCCGTTCCCACTGGCAATGCCAGGCCCACTTAGCATTTCCCAGACACACACACACACACACACACACACACACACACTGGCTTCCGGCTGCAGCCCTACGGTGGCCCTCACACCCAGTGGCAACATGCCGGCACGGGGGGGGGGGGGGGACTTCAGGCGCAAGCAGTCCTAAAGGGCCCCTTTCAGCCCTACACGGCCCGTCCCATGCTCAGACGCAGTAGCCAGCCCCACCCTCAATAGCCCAGGCCTCCAGTGAATTCGGCACCCCAACCCTACAGTCTCAGTGTCCCATCGGCATAGTCTGCGCCACTTGCAGCTCCTATGCCAGCCCCAGTGATTTCAGCCTCAGCCATCTCGGAGTCCCCTTTTCCCCAGCCCCAGTGATTTCAGCTCTTTGTCAACCCACAAGCTTTATTTCACTGCCAGCTCTTCTGTTCCAGCTCCAGCCACGGCTTGCCAAATCTCTGCCAGCAGAATCTTCTGCAGCTTCCAAGGGCACCCTCCCCGTCTTGGCTCCAGCTCTGCAACGCTTCAGCCCCTGCCCTAGAGCCTCCAAGTCCACCCCACCATGCGTATCCCAACCCCAGAATGATTTCACCTCCAGCCCTACAGTCCCCATCCCAGGTCCAGTACTACTATGCCAGCCCCACGGTGGTCTCTGCCTCCGTCGCACAGTCCCTTACTGAGCTGCACGCTTTGTATGCCGTTCCCACTGGCAATGCCAGGCCCACTTAGCATTTCCCAGACACACACACACACACACAGACACACACTGGCTTCCGGCTGCAGCCCTACGGTGGCCCTCACACCCAGTGGCAACATGCCGGCACGGGGGGGGGGGGGGACTTCAGGCGCAAGCAGTCCTAAAGGGCCCCTTTCAGCCCTACACGGCCCGTCCCATGCTCAGACGCAGTAGCCAGCCCCACCCTCAATAGCCCAGGCCTCCAGTGAATTCGGCACCCCAACCCTACAGTCTCAGTATCCCATCGGCATAGTCTGCGCCACTTGCAGCTCCTATGCCAGCCCCAGTGATTTCAGCCTCAGCCATTTCGGAGTCCCCTTTTCCCCAGCCCCAGTGATTTCAGCTCTTTGTCAACCCACAAGCTTTATTTCACTGCCAGCTCTTCTGTTCCAGCTCCAGCCACGGCTTGCCACATCTCTGCCAGCAGAATCTTCTGCAGCTTCCAAGGGCACCCTCCCCGTCTTGGCTCCAGCTCTGCAACGCTTCAGCCCCTGCCCTAGAGCCTCCAAGTCCACCCCACCATGCGTATCCCAACCCCAGAATGATTTCACCTCCAGCCCTACAGTCCCCATCCCAGGTCCAGTACTACTATGCCAGCCCCACGGTGGTCTCTGCCTCCGTCGCACAGTCCCTTACTGAGCTGCACGCTTTGTATGCCGTTCCCACTGGCAATGCCAGGCCCACTTAGCATTTCCCAGACACACACACACACACACACACTGGCTTCCGGCTGCAGCCCTACGGTGGCCCTCACACCCAGTGGCAACATGCCGGCACGGGGGGGGGGGGGGGGGGGACTTCAGGCGCAAGCAGTCCTAAAGGGCCCCTTTCAGCCCTACACGGCCCGTCCCATGCTCAGACGCAGTAGCCAGCCCCACCCTCAATAGCCCAGGCCTCCAGTGAATTCGGCACCCCAACCCTACAGTCTCAGTATCCCATCGGCATAGTCTGCGCCACTTGCAGCTCCTATGCCAGCCCCAGTGATTTCAGCCTCAGCCATTTCGGAGTCCCCTTTTCCCCAGCCCCAGTGATTTCAGCTCTTTGTCAACCCACAAGCTTTATTTCACTGCCAGCTCTTCTGTTCCAGCTCCAGCCACGGCTTGCCACATCTCTGCCAGCAGAATCTTCTGCAGCTTCCAAGGGCACCCTCCCCGTCTTGGCTCCAGCTCTGCAACGCTTCAGCCCCTGCCCTAGAGCCTCCAAGTCCACCCCACCATGCGTATCCCAACCCCAGAATGATTTCACCTCCAGCCCTACAGTCCCCATCCCAGGTCCAGTACTACTATGCCAGCCCCACGGTGGTCTCTGCCTCCGTCGCACAGTCCCTTACTGAGCTGCACGCTTTGTATGCCGTTCCCACTGGCAATGCCAGGCCCACTTAGCATTTCCCAGACACACACACACACACACACACTGGCTTCCGGCTGCAGCCCTACGGTGGCCCTCACACCCAGTGGCAACATGCCGGCACGGGAGGGGGGGGGGGGACTTCAGGCGCAAGCAGTCCTAAAGGGCCCCTTTCAGCCCTACACGGCCCGTCCCATGCTCAGACGCAGTAGCCAGCCCCACCCTCAATAGCCCAGGCCTCCAGTGAATTCGGCACCCCAACCCTACAGTCTCAGTGTCCCATCGCCATAGTCTGCGCCACTTGCAGCTCCTATGCCAGCCCCAGTGATTTCAGCCTCAGCCATTTCGGAGTCCCCTTTTCCCCAGCCCCAGTGATTTCAGCTCTTTGTCAACCCACAAGCTTTATTTCACTGCCAGCTCTTCTGTTCCAGCTCCAGCCACGGCTTGCCACATCTCTGCCAGCAGAATCTTCTGCAGCTTCCAAGGGCACCCTCCCCGTCTTGGCTCCAGCTCTGCAACGCTTCAGCCCCTGCCCTAGAGCCTCCAAGTCCACCCCACCATGCGTATCCCAACCCCAGAATGATTTCACCTCCAGCCCTACAGTCCCCATCCCAGGTCCAGTACTACTATGCCAGCCCCACGGTGGTCTCTGCCTCCGTCGCACAGTCCCTTACTGAGCTGCACGCTTTGTATGCCGTTCCCACTGGCAATGCCAGGCCCACTTAGCATTTCCCAGACACACACACACACACACACACACTGGCTTCCGGCTGCAGCCCTACGGTGGCCCTCACACCCAGTGGCAACATGCCGGCACGGGGGGGGGGGGGGGGGGGGGACTTCAGGCGCAAGCAGTCCTAAAGGGCCCCTTTCAGCCCTACACGGCCCGTCCCATGCTCAGACGCAGTAGCCAGCCCCACCCTCAATAGCCCAGGCCTCCAGTGAATTCGGCACCCCAACCCTACAGTCTCAGTGTCCCATCGGCATAGTCTGCGCCACTTGCAGCTCCTATGCCAGCCCCAGTGATTTCAGCCTCAGCCATTTCGGAGTCCCCTTTTCCCCAGCCCCAGTGATTTCAGCTCTTTGTCAACCCACAAGCTTTATTGTACTGCCACATCTTCTGTTTCAGTTCTGGATCCACGTAGTCCCAGCTATGCTTCATCATGCTCTTACTGTTTTGCAGGACAGGGTATTTGCTTCAGCTACATGTCTGTATAGTTTCAGCTCACCTCCTGAACCCATATTCCAGCCCCAATCTGATAATCCTAACTCCACTAACAGTTCTAGACTCCCTCTCCCATCCCTTAATGATTTCATCGCCACTCACACACTTGACATCTTGGCTCCATATTCCCTATCCCAGCCCCAAAGACGCTTGTCCTCAAATCCTACCATATTTCTGTCTCCTGCAGTTCTGCTTGCTCAGCTCCAGCTCCTCAGCTTCTCGCTGCCAGCAGCTAAAAGCCGCTGCTGCTTCTCACTGCAGCCCGGGGCTGTTGATAAGGCCAGAAATCAATTACTGTGATCACTACAGCATCTCTTGGAGTTGTCCCACCCATCCTGAAGGGATCCCATCTCTGGGGAGACTTGAGGCCTGATGCCCAACATGTACCTTCCCCCCCGCTCTTGACCTCCCAACCCTCTCGCAAAGGCCCCCTCCCTCACTTCCCCCAGGCAGCCCATGTTTCAGCCCGAGCCCTACAACCCTTATTGAGTTAACATCAGATATGTAGTAATAACAACTTACTAAAAGTTTGTAATAAAAGAGCAAAATAATGAAGTAGTTTAATAAAGGAAGCTGTGATTACTGCAAAGAAAAGCAAAATAAAACTTAAAAATGGAAAAAAACCCAGCTTTATTCCCAGCATTTCCCAGTTGTCTAAATGCAGAAAACGACAAAACGGGTGCTCCCCGGCCGCCACTAGCAGCAGCTGTTCGCCCTTAGACGCTCCAGGTCCCCCCAGCGGCCGCCAGAGCCGCGCAGGGCGCGGCGTAAAGAACTGGGCACCGCCGCCCCCCCACAGACGCAGGAGCCGCGTCCGTGCTCACCAGCGCTCCGCGCAGCGACATCCGCGCGGGTCCCGTCCTGGCGCTGCGGCGCTCCTCAGGTCGGGCACCTGCAGCTCCCGCCGCCTCGGCGCCGCCCCTCGCCGCCTCGCCGCCGCCCCTCGCCGCCTCGGCGCCGCCCCTCGCCGCCGCCGCGCCGCCCCTCGCCGGCGCCGCCCCTCGCCGCCGCCGCGCCGCCCCTCGCCGCCGCCGCGCCGCCCCTCGCCGGCGCCGCCCCTCGCCGCCGCCGCGCCGCCCCTCGCCGCCGCCGCGCCGCCCCTCGCCGCCGCCTCCGCCGCCGCCTCCGCCTCCTCGGCGCCGCCCAACTAACGCCCGCCTCCCCAGCGCACGCTATTTATAGGCAATAGCCGGCCAGCCCAGCCAATCACATCCCGAGGCAGCGCCGGCTCCGCCAATCCCAGCCCGCCCCTTCCCGCCGCACTCTGTTCCGCGACTCCCCGCAGTCCCCTCACGGCCCGCTCCCGCGATTCCGCCCGCTGCCCGCCGTCTCCCCGTTTACTTGGCAGAACTCTCCCCGCCCTTTCCAAGCCCCAGCATCACCTGACGAGGCTCCGCCGGCTCCCAAAGCAGCGGCGGCGGGAGCAGAGCACCAGGCGAACGATCGCCCAGGGCCACGCCCGGATTGATAGGGCGGCTGTGATTGGACAGGGCGGAGAAAGGCGGGCCGGCATTGGCGGGGCCCGGAAGCTGCGCGGCTGCAGCTCATGGGAGCGCGGGGCGCTCAGCCGGAAGGAGCCAGTGCTGCTCCAAGGGTCCGCGGTCGCGCTGGGTCCCGCTCCCGATACTCCCCTCCCCTTCTCCGACCTCTCGTGCCCAGGTCCCGGCTAAAAGGGCTGCCCGGGAGTGGTTGCGGGTGGCAAAGTCGGGCTCTGCGTTCGTATCCCGGACCAGGGAGGGGCGGTGACTTCGTGAGGAGAGGGTCGGCGGCAGCGAGGGGGCCGCGGAGCGGGGAGGGCGTGCGGAGTCCGCTGCGGGTTCCGGGCACCTCTTCCCCGGCAGCGGTTCCCCTTCTGCGGGGACTTGGACTGCACCGACTGCGTGCTGGCCGAGATCGGCGCTCTGGCCAAAATACTGACATGCCAGCCCGCCGCCTGCTGCGGGCCCGCTGCTCCCCCTCCTTCTCCTCCGCAGTCCTCGGTGAAGCCGGAGCTGATCTGCGCCCCGGTGCTGCGGGACCTGCTGGGGGAGGCTATCGAGGTAAGTGTGGGGCTACTGCACTGGAGGCCAAGTGTTTCAACACTACAATGGCATAATCAACAGCATTAATTAGTCTCGTGTTCTTCATGTTCCTCGATGTTAAGAACGCTACCAGCCTCTACTAGTGAAATAACATACATAGTAAGTGTTATTGGTGTTAATATTCGGGTAAGAATTGTTAGAATTAACACAGGTAGTGTGTTAGCTGGTGTTTACCATGATGCTCTGCTTCCCCACAGTATGACAAGATCCTGAAGCTGACCTCAGATGCAAAGGTAATTGAGCACTGCTGGCCTTCCAACCATCCCCCGATGGAGACATGCTCCAGGGGTGGGCAGCAATGCAGCTGGGAATACCTTGCCAGAGTGGCGCAAGCAGTCCTAAAGGGCCCCTTTCAGCCCTACACGGCCCGTCCCATGCTCAGACGCAGTAGCCAGCCCCACCCTCAATAGCCCAGGCCTCCAGTGAATTCGGCACCCCAACCCTACAGTCTCAGTGTCCCATCGGCATAGTCTGCGCCACTTGCAGCTCCTATGCCAGCCCCAGTGATTTCAGCCTCAGCCATTTCGGAGTCCCCTTTTCCCCAGCCCCAGTGATTTCAGCTCTTTGTCAACCCACAAGCTTTATTTCACTGCCAGCTCTTCTGTTCCAGCTCCAGCCACGGCTTGCCACATCTCTGCCAGCAGAATCTTCTGCAGCTTCCAAGGGCACCCTCCCCGTCTTGGCTCCAGCTCTGCAACGCTTCAGCCCCTGCCCTAGAGCCTCCAAGTCCACCCCACCATGCGTATCCCAACCCCAGAATGATTTCACCTCCAGCCCTACAGTCCCCATCCCAGGTCCAGTACTACTATGCCAGCCCCACGGTGGTCTCTGCCTCCGTCGCACAGTCCCTTACTGAGCTGCACGCTTTGTATGCCGTTCCCACTGGCAATGCCAGGCCCACTTAGCATTTCCCAGACACACACACACACACACACACTGGCTTCCGGCTGCAGCCCTACGGTGGCCCTCACACCCAGTGGCAACATGCCGGCACGGGGGGGGGGGGGGGGGGACTTCAGGCGCAAGCAGTCCTAAAGGGCCCCTTTCAGCCCTACACGGCCCGTCCCATGCTCAGACGCAGTAGCCAGCCCCACCCTCAATAGCCCAGGCCTCCAGTGAATTCGGCACCCCAACCCTACAGTCTCAGTATCCCATCGGCATAGTCTGCGCCACTTGCAGCTCCTATGCCAGCCCCAGTGATTTCAGCCTCAGCCATTTCGGAGTCCCCTTTTCCCCAGCCCCAGTGATTTCAGCTCTTTGTCAACCCACAAGCTTTATTTCACTGCCAGCTCTTCTGTTCCAGCTCCAGCCACGGCTTGCCACATCTCTGCCAGCAGAATCTTCTGCAGCTTCCAAGGGCACCCTCCCCGTCTTGGCTCCAGCTCTGCAACGCTTCAGCCCCTGCCCTAGAGCCTCCAAGTCCACCCCACCATGCGTATCCCAACCCCAGAATGATTTCACCTCCAGCCCTACAGTCCCCATCCCAGGTCCAGTACTACTATGCCAGCCCCACGGTGGTCTCTGCCTCCGTCGCACAGTCCCTTACTGAGCTGCACGCTTTGTATGCCGTTCCCACTGGCAATGCCAGGCCCACTTAGCATTTCCCAGACACACACACACACACACACACACACTGGCTTCCGGCTGCAGCCCTACGGTGGCCCTCACACCCAGTGGCAACATGCCGGCACGGGGGGGGGGGGGACTTCAGGCGCAAGCAGTCCTAAAGGGCCCCTTTCAGCCCTACACGGCCCGTCCCATGCTCAGACGCAGTAGCCAGCCCCACCCTCAATAGCCCAGGCCTCCAGTGAATTCGGCACCCCAACCCTACAGTCTCAGTGTCCCATCGGCATAGTCTGCGCCACTTGCAGCTCCTATGCCAGCCCCAGTGATTTCAGCCTCAGCCATTTCGGAGTCCCCTTTTCCCCAGCCCCAGTGATTTCAGCTCTTTGTCAACCCACAAGCTTTATTGTACTGCCACATCTTCTGTTTCAGTTCTGGATCCACGTAGTCCCAGCTATGCTTCATCATGCTCTTACTGTTTTGCAGGACAGGGTATTTGCTTCAGCTACATGTCTGTATAGTTTCAGCTCACCTCCTGAACCCATATTCCAGCCCCAATCTGATAATCCTAACTCCACTAACAGTTCTAGACTCCCTCTCCCATCCCTTAATGATTTCATCGCCACTCACACACTTGACATCTTGGCTCCATATTCCCTATCCCAGCCCCAAAGACGCTTGTCCTCAAATCCTACCATATTTCTGTCTCCTGCAGTTCTGCTTGCTCAGCTCCAGCTCCTCAGCTTCTCGCTGCCAGCAGCTAAAAGCCGCTGCTGCTTCTCACTGCAGCCCGGGGCTGTTGATAAGGCCAGAAATCAATTACTGTGATCACTACAGCATCTCTTGGAGTTGTCCCACCCATCCTGAAGGGATCCCATCTCTGGGGAGACTTGAGGCCTGATGCCCAACATGTACCTTCCCCCCCGCTCTTGACCTCCCAACCCTCTCGCAAAGGCCCCCTCCCTCACTTCCCCCAGGCAGCCCATGTTTCAGCCCGAGCCCTACAACCCTTATTGAGTTAACATCAGATATGTAGTAATAACAACTTACTAAAAGTTTGTAATAAAAGAGCAAAATAATGAAGTAGTTTAATAAAGGAAGCTGTGATTACTGCAAAGAAAAGCAAAATAAAACTTAAAAATGGAAAAAAACCCAGCTTTATTCCCAGCATTTCCCAGTTGTCTAAATGCAGAAAACGACAAAACGGGTGCTCCCCGGCCGCCACTAGCAGCAGCTGTTCGCCCTTAGACGCTCCAGGTCCCCCCAGCGGCCGCCAGAGCCGCGCAGGGCGCGGCGTAAAGAACTGGGCACCGCCGCCCCCCCACAGACGCAGGAGCCGCGTCCGTGCTCACCAGCGCTCCGCGCAGCGACATCCGCGCGGGTCCCGTCCTGGCGCTGCGGCGCTCCTCAGGTCGGGCACCTGCAGCTCCCGCCGCCTCGGCGCCGCCCCTCGCCGCCTCGCCGCCGCCCCTCGCCGCCTCGGCGCCGCCCCTCGCCGCCGCCGCGCCGCCCCTCGCCGGCGCCGCCCCTCGCCGCCGCCGCGCCGCCCCTCGCCGCCGCCTCCGCCGCCGCCTCCGCCTCCTCGGCGCCGCCCAACTAACGCCCGCCTCCCCAGCGCACGCTATTTATAGGCAATAGCCGGCCAGCCCAGCCAATCACATCCCGAGGCAGCGCCGGCTCCGCCAATCCCAGCCCGCCCCTTCCCGCCGCACTCTGTTCCGCGACTCCCCGCAGTCCCCTCACGGCCCGCTCCCGCGATTCCGCCCGCTGCCCGCCGTCTCCCCGTTTACTTGGCAGAACTCTCCCCGCCCTTTCCAAGCCCCAGCATCACCTGACGAGGCTCCGCCGGCTCCCAAAGCAGCGGCGGCGGGAGCAGAGCACCAGGCGAACGATCGCCCAGGGCCACGCCCGGATTGATAGGGCGGCTGTGATTGGACAGGGCGGAGAAAGGCGGGCCGGCATTGGCGGGGCCCGGAAGCTGCGCGGCTGCAGCTCATGGGAGCGCGGGGCGCTCAGCCGGAAGGAGCCAGTGCTGCTCCAAGGGTCCGCGGTCGCGCTGGGTCCCGCTCCCGATACTCCCCTCCCCTTCTCCGACCTCTCGTGCCCAGGTCCCGGCTAAAAGGGCTGCCCGGGAGTGGTTGCGGGTGGCAAAGTCGGGCTCTGCGTTCGTATCCCGGACCAGGGAGGGGCGGTGACTTCGTGAGGAGAGGGTCGGCGGCAGCGAGGGGGCCGCGGAGCGGGGAGGGCGTGCGGAGTCCGCTGCGGGTTCCGGGCACCTCTTCCCCGGCAGCGGTTCCCCTTCTGCGGGGACTTGGACTGCACCGACTGCGTGCTGGCCGAGATCGGCGCTCTGGCCAAAATACTGACATGCCAGCCCGCCGCCTGCTGCGGGCCCGCTGCTCCCCCTCCTTCTCCTCCGCAGTCCTCGGTGAAGCCGGAGCTGATCTGCGCCCCGGTGCTGCGGGACCTGCTGGGGGAGGCTATCGAGGTAAGTGTGGGGCTACTGCACTGGAGGCCAAGTGTTTCAACACTACAATGGCATAATCAACAGCATTAATTAGTCTCGTGTTCTTCATGTTCCTCGATGTTAAGAACGCTACCAGCCTCTACTAGTGAAATAACATACATAGTAAGTGTTATTGGTGTTAATATTCGGGTAAGAATTGTTAGAATTAACACAGGTAGTGTGTTAGCTGGTGTTTACCATGATGCTCTGCTTCCCCACAGTATGACAAGATCCTGAAGCTGACCTCAGATGCAAAGGTAATTGAGCACTGCTGGCCTTCCAACCATCCCCCGATGGAGACATGCTCCAGGGGTGGGCAGCAATGCAGCTGGGAATACCTTGCCAGAGTGGCGCAAGCAGTCCTAAAGGGCCCCTTTCAGCCCTACACGGCCCGTCCCATGCTCAGACGCAGTAGCCAGCCCCACCCTCAATAGCCCAGGCCTCCAGTGAATTCGGCACCCCAACCCTACAGTCTCAGTGTCCCATCGGCATAGTCTGCGCCACTTGCAGCTCCTATGCCAGCCCCAGTGATTTCAGCCTCAGCCATTTCGGAGTCCCCTTTTCCCCAGCCCCAGTGATTTCAGCTCTTTGTCAACCCACAAGCTTTATTTCACTGCCAGCTCTTCTGTTCCAGCTCCAGCCACGGCTTGCCACATCTCTGCCAGCAGAATCTTCTGCAGCTTCCAAGGGCACCCTCCCCGTCTTGGCTCCAGCTCTGCAACGCTTCAGCCCCTGCCCTAGAGCCTCCAAGTCCACCCCACCATGCGTATCCCAACCCCAGAATGATTTCACCTCCAGCCCTACAGTCCCCATCCCAGGTCCAGTACTACTATGCCAGCCCCACGGTGGTCTCTGCCTCCGTCGCACAGTCCCTTACTGAGCTGCACGCTTTGTATGCCGTTCCCACTGGCAATGCCAGGCCCACTTAGCATTTCCCAGACACACACACACACACACACACTGGCTTCCGGCTGCAGCCCTACGGTGGCCCTCACACCCAGTGGCAACATGCCGGCACGGGGGGGGGGGACTTCAGGCGCAAGCAGTCCTAAAGGGCCCCTTTCAGCCCTACACGGCCCGTCCCATGCTCAGACGCAGTAGCCAGCCCCACCCTCAATAGCCCAGGCCTCCAGTGAATTCGGCACCCCAACCCTACAGTCTCAGTGTCCCATCGGCATAGTCTGCGCCACTTGCAGCTCCTATGCCAGCCCCAGTGATTTCAGCCTCAGCCATCTCGGAGTCCCCTTTTCCCCAGCCCCAGTGATTTCAGCTCTTTGTCAACCCACAAGCTTTATTTCACTGCCAGCTCTTCTGTTCCAGCTCCAGCCACGGCTTGCCACATCTCTGCCAGCAGAATCTTCTGCAGCTTCCAAGGGCACCCTCCCCGTCTTGGCTCCAGCTCTGCAACGCTTCAGCCCCTGCCCTAGAGCCTCCAAGTCCACCCCACCATGCGTATCCCAACCCCAGAATGATTTCACCTCCAGACCTACAGTCCCCATCCCAGGTCCAGTACTACTATGCCAGCCCCACGGTGTTCTCTGCCTCCGTCGCACAGTCCCTTACTGAGCTGCACGCTTTGTATGCCGTTCCCACTGGCAATGCCAGGCCCACTTAGCATTTCCCAGACACACACACACACACACACACACACTGGCTTCCGGCTGCAGCCCTACGGTGGCCCTCACACCCAGTGGCAACATGCCGGCACGGGGGGGGGGGGGACTTCAGGCGCAAGCAGTCCTAAAGGGCCCCTTTCAGCCCTACACGGCCCGTCCCATGCTCAGACGCAGTAGCCAGCCCCACCCTCAATAGCCCAGGCCTCCAGTGAATTCGGCACCCCAACCCTACAGTCTCAGTATCCCATCGGCATAGTCTGCGCCACTTGCAGCTCCTATGCCAGCCCCAGTGATTTCAGCCTAAGCCATTTCGGAGTCCCCTTTTCCCAAGCCCCAGTGATATCAGCTCTTTGTCAACCAACAAGCTTTATTTCACTGCCAGCTCTTCTGTTCCAGCTCCAGCCACGGCTTGCCACATCTCTGCCAGCAGAATCTTCTGCAGCTTCCAAGGGCACCCTCCCCGTCTTGGCTCCAGCTCTGCAACGCTTCAGCCCCTGCCCTAGAGCCTCCAAGTCCACCCCACCATGCGTATCCCAACCCCAGAATGATTTCACCTCCAGCCCTACAGTCCCCATCCCAGGTCCAGTACTACTATGCCAGCCCCACAGTGGTCTCTGCCTCCGTCGCACAGTCCCTTACTGAGCTGCACGCTTTGTATGCCGTTCCCACTGGCAATGCCAGGCCCACTTAGCATTTCCCAGACACACACACACACACACAGACACACACTGGCTTCCGGCTGCAGCCCTACGGTGGCCCTCACACCCAGTGGCAACATGCCGGCACGGGGGGGGGGGGGACTTCAGGCGCAAGCAGTCCTAAAGGGCCCCTTTCAGCCCTACACGGCCCGTCCCATGCTCAGACGCAGTAGCCAGCCCCACCCTCAATAGCCCAGGCCTCCAGTGAATTCGGCACCCCAACCCTACAGTCTCAGTATCCCATCGGCATAGTCTGCGCCACTTGCAGCTCCTATGCCAGCCCCAGTGATTTCAGCCTCAGCCATTTCGGAGTCCCCTTTTCCCCAGCCCCAGTGATTTCAGCTCTTTGTCAACCCACAAGCTTTATTTCACTGCCAGCTCTTCTGTTCCAGCTCCAGCCACGGCTTGCCACATCTCTGCCAGCAGAATCTTCTGCAGCTTCCAAGGGCACCCTCCCCGTCTTGGTTCCAGCTCTGCAATGCTTCAGCCCCTGCCCTAGAGCCTCCAAGTCCACCCCACCATGCGTATCCCAACCCCAGAATGATTTCACCTCCAGCCCTACAGTCCCCATCCCAGGTCCAGTACTACTATGCCAGCCCCACGGTGGTCTCTGCCTCCGTCGCACAGTCCCTTACTGAGCTGCACGCTTTGTATGCCGTTCCCACTGGCAATGCCAGGCCCACTTAGCATTTCCCAGACACACACACACACACACACACACTGGCTTCCGGCTGCAGCCCTACGGTGGCCCTCACACCCAGTGGCAACATGCCGGCACGGGGGGGGGGGACTTCAGGCGCAAGCAGTCCTAAAGGGCCCCTTTCAGCCCTACACGGCCCGTCCCATGCTCAGACGCAGTAGCCAGCCCCACCCTCAATAGCCCAGGCCTCCAGTGAATTCGGCACCCCAACCCTACAGTCTCAGTGTCCCATCGGCATAGTCTGCGCCACTTGCAGCTCCTATGCCAGCCCCAGTGATTTCAGCCTCAGCCATTTCGGAGTCCCCTTTTCCCCAGCCCCAGTGATTTCAGCTCTTTGTCAACCCACAAGCTTTATTTCACTGCCAGCTCTTCTGTTCCAGCTCCAGCCACGGCTTGCCACATCTCTGCCAGCAGAATCTTCTGCAGCTTCCAAGGGCACCCTCCCCGTCTTGGCTCCAGCTCTGCAACGCTTCAGCCCCTGCCCTAGAGCCTCCAAGTCCACCCCACCATGCGTATCCCAACCCCAGAATGATTTCACCTCCAGCCCTACAGTCCCCATCCCAGGTCCAGTACTACTATGCCAGCCCCACGGTGGTCTCTGCCTCCGTCGCACAGTCCCTTACTGAGCTGCACGCTTTGTATGCCGTTCCCACTGGCAATGCCAGGCCCACTTAGCATTTCCCAGACACACACACACACACACACACACACTGGCTTCCGGCTGCAGCCCTACGGTGGCCCTCACACCCAGTGGCAACATGCCGGCACGGGGGGGGGGGGGACTTCAGGCGCAAGCAGTCCTAAAGGGCCCCTTTCAGCCCTACACGGCCCGTCCCATGCTCAGACGCAGTAGCCAGCCCCACCCTCAATAGCCCAGGCCTCCAGTGAATTCGGCACCCCAACCCTACAGTCTCAGTATCCCATCGGCATAGTCTGCGCCACTTGCAGCTCCTATGCCAGCCCCAGTGATTTCAGCCTCAGCCATTTCGGAGTCCCCTTTTCCCCAGCCCCAGTGATTTCAGCTCTTTGTCAACCCACAAGCTTTATTTCACTGCCAGCTCTTCTGTTCCAGCTCCAGCCACGGCTTGCCACATCTCTGCCAGCAGAATCTTCTGCAGCTTCCAAGGGCACCCTCCCCGTCTTGGCTCCAGCTCTGCAACGCTTCAGCCCCTGCCCTAGAGCCTCCAAGTCCACCCCACCATGCGTATCCCAACCCCAGAATGATTTCACCTCCAGCCCTACAGTCCCCATCCCAGGTCCAGTACTACTATGCCAGCCCCACAGTGGTCTCTGCCTCCGTCGCACAGTCCCTTACTGAGCTGCACGCTTTGTATGCCGTTCCCACTGGCAATGCCAGGCCCACTTAGCATTTCCCAGACACACACACACACACACACACACACACTGGCTTCCGGCTGCAGCCCTACGGTGGCCCTCACACCCAGTGGCAACATGCCGGCACGGGGGGGGGGGGGGGACTTCAGGCGCAAGCAGTCCTAAAGGGCCCCTTTCAGCCCTACACGGCCCGTCCCATGCTCAGACGCAGTAGCCAGCCCCACCCTCAATAGCCCAGGCCTCCAGTGAATTCGGCACCCCAACCCTACAGTCTCAGTGTCCCATCGGCATAGTCTGCGCCACTTGCAGCTCCTATGCCAGCCCCAGTGATTTCAGCCTCAGCCATCTCGGAGTCCCCTTTTCCCCAGCCCCAGTGATTTCAGCTCTTTGTCAACCCACAAGCTTTATTTCACTGCCAGCTCTTCTGTTCCAGCTCCAGCCACGGCTTGCCACATCTCTGCCAGCAGAATCTTCTGCAGCTTCCAAGGGCACCCTCCCCGTCTTGGCTCCAGCTCTGCAACGCTTCAGCCCCTGCCCTAGAGCCTCCAAGTCCACCCCACCATGCGTATCCCAACCCCAGAATGATTTCACCTCCAGCCCTACAGTCCCCATCCCAGGTCCAGTACTACTATGCCAGCCCCACGGTGGTCTCTGCCTCCGTCGCACAGTCCCTTACTGAGCTGCACGCTTTGTATGCCGTTCCCACTGGCAATGCCAGGCCCACTTAGCATTTCCCAGACACACACACACACACACACACTGGCTTCCGGCTGCAGCCCTACGGTGGCCCTCACACCCAGTGGCAACATGCCGGCACGGGGGGGGGGGACTTCAGGCGCAAGCAGTCCTAAAGGGCCCCTTTCAGCCCTACACGGCCCGTCCCATGCTCAGACGCAGTAGCCAGCCCCACCCTCAATAGCCCAGGCCTCCAGTGAATTCGGCACCCCAACCCTACAGTCTCAGTGTCCCATCGGCATAGTCTGCGCCACTTGCAGCTCCTATGCCAGCCCCAGTGATTTCAGCCTCAGCCATCTCGGAGTCCCCTTTTCCCCAGCCCCAGTGATTTCAGCTCTTTGTCAACCCACAAGCTTTATTTCACTGCCAGCTCTTCTGTTCCAGCTCCAGCCACGGCTTGCCACATCTCTGCCAGCAGAATCTTCTGCAGCTTCCAAGGGCACCCTCCCCGTCTTGGCTCCAGCTCTGCAACGCTTCAGCCCCTGCCCTAGAGCCTCCAAGTCCACCCCACCATGCGTATCCCAACCCCAGAATGATTTCACCTCCAGCCCTACAGTCCCCATCCCAGGTCCAGTACTACTATGCCAGCCCCACAGTGGTCTCTGCCTCCGTCGCACAGTCCCTTACTGAGCTGCACGCTTTGTATGCCGTTCCCACTGGCAATGCCAGGCCCACTTAGCATTTCCCAGACACACACACACACACACACACACACACTGGCTTCCGGCTGCAGCCCTACGGTGGCCCTCACACCCAGTGGCAACATGCCGGCACGGGGGGGGGGGGGGACTTCAGGCGCAAGCAGTCCTAAAGGGCCCCTTTCAGCCCTACACGGCCCGTCCCATGCTCAGACGCAGTAGCCAGCCCCACCCTCAATAGCCCAGGCCTCCAGTGAATTCGGCACCCCAACCCTACAGTCTCAGTATCCCATCGGCATAGTCTGCGCCACTTGCAGCTCCTATGCCAGCCCCAGTGATTTCAGCCTCAGCCATTTCGGAGTCCCCTTTTCCCCAGCCCCAGTGATTTCAGCTCTTTGTCAACCCACAAGCTTTATTTCACTGCCAGCTCTTCTGTTCCAGCTCCAGCCACGGCTTGCCACATCTCTGCCAGCAGAATCTTCTGCAGCTTCCAAGGGCACCCTCCCCGTCTTGGCTCCAGCTCTGCAACGCTTCAGCCCCTGCCCTAGAGCCTCCAAGTCCACCCCACCATGCGTATCCCAACCCCAGAATGATTTCACCTCCAGCCCTACAGTCCCCATCCCAGGTCCAGTACTACTATGCCAGCCCCACGGTGGTCTCTGCCTCCGTCGCACAGTCCCTTACTGAGCTGCACGCTTTGTATGCCGTTCCCACTGGCAATGCCAGGCCCACTTAGCATTTCCCAGACACACACACACACACACACACTGGCTTCCGGCTGCAGCCCTACGGTGGCCCTCACACCCAGTGGCAACATGCCGGCACGGGGGGGGGGGGGGGGGGACTTCAGGCGCAAGCAGTCCTAAAGGGCCCCTTTCAGCCCTACACGGCCCGTCCCATGCTCAGACGCAGTAGCCAGCCCCACCCTCAATAGCCCAGGCCTCCAGTGAATTCGGCACCCCAACCCTACAGTCTCAGTATCCCATCGGCATAGTCTGCGCCACTTGCAGCTCCTATGCCAGCCCCAGTGATTTCAGCCTCAGCCATTTCGGAGTCCCCTTTTCCCCAGCCCCAGTGATTTCAGCTCTTTGTCAACCCACAAGCTTTATTTCACTGCCAGCTCTTCTGTTCCAGCTCCAGCCACGGCTTGCCACATCTCTGCCAGCAGAATCTTCTGCAGCTTCCAAGGGCACCCTCCCCGTCTTGGCTCCAGCTCTGCAACGCTTCAGCCCCTGCCCTAGAGCCTCCAAGTCCACCCCACCATGCGTATCCCAACCCCAGAATGATTTCACCTCCAGCCCTACAGTCCCCATCCCAGGTCCAGTACTACTATGCCAGCCCCACGGTGGTCTCTGCCTCCGTCGCACAGTCCCTTACTGAGCTGCACGCTTTGTATGCCGTTCCCACTGGCAATGCCAGGCCCACTTAGCATTTCCCAGACACACACACACACACACACACTGGCTTCCGGCTGCAGCCCTACGGTGGCCCTCACACCCAGTGGCAACATGCCGGCACGGGAGGGGGGGGGGGGACTTCAGGCGCAAGCAGTCCTAAAGGGCCCCTTTCAGCCCTACACGGCCCGTCCCATGCTCAGACGCAGTAGCCAGCCCCACCCTCAATAGCCCAGGCCTCCAGTGAATTCGGCACCCCAACCCTACAGTCTCAGTGTCCCATCGCCATAGTCTGCGCCACTTGCAGCTCCTATGCCAGCCCCAGTGATTTCAGCCTCAGCCATTTCGGAGTCCCCTTTTCCCCAGCCCCAGTGATTTCAGCTCTTTGTCAACCCACAAGCTTTATTTCACTGCCAGCTCTTCTGTTCCAGCTCCAGCCACGGCTTGCCACATCTCTGCCAGCAGAATCTTCTGCAGCTTCCAAGGGCACCCTCCCCGTCTTGGCTCCAGCTCTGCAACGCTTCAGCCCCTGCCCTAGAGCCTCCAAGTCCACCCCACCATGCGTATCCCAACCCCAGAATGATTTCACCTCCAGCCCTACAGTCCCCATCCCAGGTCCAGTACTACTATGCCAGCCCCACGGTGGTCTCTGCCTCCGTCGCACAGTCCCTTACTGAGCTGCACGCTTTGTATGCCGTTCCCACTGGCAATGCCAGGCCCACTTAGCATTTCCCAGACACACACACACACACACACACACTGGCTTCCGGCTGCAGCCCTACGGTGGCCCTCACACCCAGTGGCAACATGCCGGCACGGGGGGGGGGGGGGGGGGGGGGACTTCAGGCGCAAGCAGTCCTAAAGGGCCCCTTTCAGCCCTACACGGCCCGTCCCATGCTCAGACGCAGTAGCCAGCCCCACCCTCAATAGCCCAGGCCTCCAGTGAATTCGGCACCCCAACCCTACAGTCTCAGTGTCCCATCGGCATAGTCTGCGCCACTTGCAGCTCCTATGCCAGCCCCAGTGATTTCAGCCTCAGCCATTTCGGAGTCCCCTTTTCCCCAGCCCCAGTGATTTCAGCTCTTTGTCAACCCACAAGCTTTATTGTACTGCCACATCTTCTGTTTCAGTTCTGGATCCACGTAGTCCCAGCTATGCTTCATCATGCTCTTACTGTTTTGCAGGACAGGGTATTTGCTTCAGCTACATGTCTGTATAGTTTCAGCTCACCTCCTGAACCCATATTCCAGCCCCAATCTGATAATCCTAACTCCACTAACAGTTCTAGACTCCCTCTCCCATCCCTTAATGATTTCATCGCCACTCACACACTTGACATCTTGGCTCCATATTCCCTATCCCAGCCCCAAAGACGCTTGTCCTCAAATCCTACCATATTTCTGTCTCCTGCAGTTCTGCTTGCTCAGCTCCAGCTCCTCAGCTTCTCGCTGCCAGCAGCTAAAAGCCGCTGCTGCTTCTCACTGCAGCCCGGGGCTGTTGATAAGGCCAGAAATCAATTACTGTGATCACTACAGCATCTCTTGGAGTTGTCCCACCCATCCTGAAGGGATCCCATCTCTGGGGAGACTTGAGGCCTGATGCCCAACATGTACCTTCCCCCCCGCTCTTGACCTCCCAACCCTCTCGCAAAGGCCCCCTCCCTCACTTCCCCCAGGCAGCCCATGTTTCAGCCCGAGCCCTACAACCCTTATTGAGTTAACATCAGATATGTAGTAATAACAACTTACTAAAAGTTTGTAATAAAAGAGCAAAATAATGAAGTAGTTTAATAAAGGAAGCTGTGATTACTGCAAAGAAAAGCAAAATAAAACTTAAAAATGGAAAAAAACCCAGCTTTATTCCCAGCATTTCCCAGTTGTCTAAATGCAGAAAACGACAAAACGGGTGCTCCCCGGCCGCCACTAGCAGCAGCTGTTCGCCCTTAGACGCTCCAGGTCCCCCCAGCGGCCGCCAGAGCCGCGCAGGGCGCGGCGTAAAGAACTGGGCACCGCCGCCCCCCCACAGACGCAGGAGCCGCGTCCGTGCTCACCAGCGCTCCGCGCAGCGACATCCGCGCGGGTCCCGTCCTGGCGCTGCGGCGCTCCTCAGGTCGGGCACCTGCAGCTCCCGCCGCCTCGGCGCCGCCCCTCGCCGCCTCGCCGCCGCCTCGGCGCCGCCCCTCGCCGCCGCCGCGCCGCCCCTCGCCGGCGCCGCCCCTCGCCGCCGCCGCGCCGCCCCTCGCCGCCGCCGCGCCGCCCCTCGCCGGCGCCGCCCCTCGCCGCCGCCGCGCCGCCCCTCGCCGCCGCCGCGCCGCCCCTCGCCGCCGCCTCCGCCGCCGCCTCCGCCTCCTCGGCGCCGCCCAACTAACGCCCGCCTCCCCAGCGCACGCTATTTATAGGCAATAGCCGGCCAGCCCAGCCAATCACATCCCGAGGCAGCGCCGGCTCCGCCAATCCCAGCCCGCCCCTTCCCGCCGCACTCTGTTCCGCGACTCCCCGCAGTCCCCTCACGGCCCGCTCCCGCGATTCCGCCCGCTGCCCGCCGTCTCCCCGTTTACTTGGCAGAACTCTCCCCGCCCTTTCCAAGCCCCAGCATCACCTGACGAGGCTCCGCCGGCTCCCAAAGCAGCGGCGGCGGGAGCAGAGCACCAGGCGAACGATCGCCCAGGGCCACGCCCGGATTGATAGGGCGGCTGTGATTGGACAGGGCGGAGAAAGGCGGGCCGGCATTGGCGGGGCCCGGAAGCTGCGCGGCTGCAGCTCATGGGAGCGCGGGGCGCTCAGCCGGAAGGAGCCAGTGCTGCTCCAAGGGTCCGCGGTCGCGCTGGGTCCCGCTCCCGATACTCCCCTCCCCTTCTCCGACCTCTCGTGCCCAGGTCCCGGCTAAAAGGGCTGCCCGGGAGTGGTTGCGGGTGGCAAAGTCGGGCTCTGCGTTCGTATCCCGGACCAGGGAGGGGCGGTGACTTCGTGAGGAGAGGGTCGGCGGCAGCGAGGGGGCCGCGGAGCGGGGAGGGCGTGCGGAGTCCGCTGCGGGTTCCGGGCACCTCTTCCCCGGCAGCGGTTCCCCTTCTGCGGGGACTTGGACTGCACCGACTGCGTGCTGGCCGAGATCGGCGCTCTGGCCAAAATACTGACATGCCAGCCCGCCGCCTGCTGCAGGCCCGCTGCTCCCCCTCCTTCTCCTCCGCAGTCCTCGGTGAAGCCGGAGCTGATCTGCGCCCCGGTGCTGCGGGACCTGCTGGGGGAGGCTATCGAGGTAAGTGTGGGGCTACTGCACTGGAGGCCAAGTGTTTCAACACTACAATGGCATAATCAACAGCATTAATTAGTCTCGTGTTCTTCATGTTCCTCGATGTTAAGAACGCTACCAGCCTCTACTAGTGAAATAACATACATAGTAAGTGTTATTGGTGTTAATATTCGGGTAAGAATTGTTAGAATTAACACAGGTAGTGTGTTAGCTGGTGTTTACCATGATGCTCTGCTTCCCCACAGTATGACAAGATCCTGAAGCTGACCTCAGATGCAAAGGTAATTGAGCACTGCTGGCCTTCCAACCATCCCCCGATGGAGACATGCTCCAGGGGTGGGCAGCAATGCAGCTGGGAATACCTTGCCAGAGTGGCGCAAGCAGTCCTAAAGGGCCCCTTTCAGCCCTACACGGCCCGTCCCATGCTCAGACGCAGTAGCCAGCCCCACCCTCAATAGCCCAGGCCTCCAGTGAATTCGGCACCCCAACCCTACAGTCTCAGTGTCCCATCGGCATAGTCTGCGCCACTTGCAGCTCCTATGCCAGCCCCAGTGATTTCAGCCTCAGCCATTTCGGAGTCCCCTTTTCCCCAGCCCCAGTGATTTCAGCTCTTTGTCAACCCACAAGCTTTATTTCACTGCCAGCTCTTCTGTTCCAGCTCCAGCCACGGCTTGCCACATCTCTGCCAGCAGAATCTTCTGCAGCTTCCAAGGGCACCCTCCCCGTCTTGGCTCCAGCTCTGCAACGCTTCAGCCCCTGCCCTAGAGCCTCCAAGTCCACCCCACCATGCGTATCCCAACCCCAGAATGATTTCACCTCCAGCCCTACAGTCCCCATCCCAGGTCCAGTACTACTATGCCAGCCCCACGGTGGTCTCTGCCTCCGTCGCACAGTCCCTTACTGAGCTGCACGCTTTGTATGCCGTTCCCACTGGCAATGCCAGGCCCACTTAGCATTTCCCAGACACACACACACACACACACACTGGCTTCCGGCTGCAGCCCTACGGTGGCCCTCACACCCAGTGGCAACATGCCGGCACGGGGGGGGGGGACTTCAGGCGCAAGCAGTCCTAAAGGGCCCCTTTCAGCCCTACACGGCCCGTCCCATGCTCAGACGCAGTAGCCAGCCCCACCCTCAATAGCCCAGGCCTCCAGTGAATTCGGCACCCCAACCCTACAGTCTCAGTGTCCCATCGGCATAGTCTGCGCCACTTGCAGCTCCTATGCCAGCCCCAGTGATTTCAGCCTCAGCCATCTCGGAGTCCCCTTTTCCCCAGCCCCAGTGATTTCAGCTCTTTGTCAACCCACAAGCTTTATTTCACTGCCAGCTCTTCTGTTCCAGCTCCAGCCACGGCTTGCCACATCTCTGCCAGCAGAATCTTCTGCAGCTTCCAAGGGCACCCTCCCCGTCTTGGCTCCAGCTCTGCAACGCTTCAGCCCCTGCCCTAGAGCCTCCAAGTCCACCCCACCATGCGTATCCCAACCCCAGAATGATTTCACCTCCAGACCTACAGTCCCCATCCCAGGTCCAGTACTACTATGCCAGCCCCACGGTGGTCTCTGCCTCCGTCGCACAGTCCCTTACTGAGCTGCACGCTTTGTATGCCGTTCCCACTGGCAATGCCAGGCCCACTTAGCATTTCCCAGACACACACACACACACACACACACACTGGCTTCCGGCTGCAGCCCTACGGTGGCCCTCACACCCAGTGGCAACATGCCGGCACGGGGGGGGGGGGGACTTCAGGCGCAAGCAGTCCTAAAGGGCCCCTTTCAGCCCTACACGGCCCGTCCCATGCTCAGACGCAGTAGCCAGCCCCACCCTCAATAGCCCAGGCCTCCAGTGAATTCGGCACCCCAACCCTACAGTCTCAGTATCCCATCGGCATAGTCTGCGCCACTTGCAGCTCCTATGCCAGCCCCAGTGATTTCAGCCTAAGCCATTTCGGAGTCCCCTTTTCCCAAGCCCCAGTGATATCAGCTCTTTGTCAACCAACAAGCTTTATTTCACTGCCAGCTCTTCTGTTCCAGCTCCAGCCACGGCTTGCCACATCTCTGCCAGCAGAATCTTCTGCAGCTTCCAAGGGCACCCTCCCCGTCTTGGCTCCAGCTCTGCAACGCTTCAGCCCCTGCCCTAGAGCCTCCAAGTCCACCCCACCATGCGTATCCCAACCCCAGAATGATTTCACCTCCAGCCCTACAGTCCCCATCCCAGGTCCAGTACTACTATGCCAGCCCCACAGTGGTCTCTGCCTCCGTCGCACAGTCCCTTACTGAGCTGCACGCTTTGTATGCCGTTCCCACTGGCAATGCCAGGCCCACTTAGCATTTCCCAGACACACACACACACACACAGACACACACTGGCTTCCGGCTGCAGCCCTACGGTGGCCCTCACACCCAGTGGCAACATGCCGGCACGGGGGGGGGGGGGGACTTCAGGCGCAAGCAGTCCTAAAGGGCCCCTTTCAGCCCTACACGGCCCGTCCCATGCTCAGACGCAGTAGCCAGCCCCACCCTCAATAGCCCAGGCCTCCAGTGAATTCGGCACCCCAACCCTACAGTCTCAGTATCCCATCGGCATAGTCTGCGCCACTTGCAGCTCCTATGCCAGCCCCAGTGATTTCAGCCTCAGCCATTTCGGAGTCCCCTTTTCCCCAGCCCCAGTGATTTCAGCTCTTTGTCAACCCACAAGCTTTATTTCACTGCCAGCTCTTCTGTTCCAGCTCCAGCCACGGCTTGCCACATCTCTGCCAGCAGAATCTTCTGCAGCTTCCAAGGGCACCCTCCCCGTCTTGGTTCCAGCTCTGCAATGCTTCAGCCCCTGCCCTAGAGCCTCCAAGTCCACCCCACCATGCGTATCCCAACCCCAGAATGATTTCACCTCCAGCCCTACAGTCCCCATCCCAGGTCCAGTACTACTATGCCAGCCCCACGGTGGTCTCTGCCTCCGTCGCACAGTCCCTTACTGAGCTGCACGCTTTGTATGCCGTTCCCACTGGCAATGCCAGGCCCACTTAGCATTTCCCAGACACACACACACACACACACACACTGGCTTCCGGCTGCAGCCCTACGGTGGCCCTCACACCCAGTGGCAACATGCCGGCACGGGGGGGGGGGACTTCAGGCGCAAGCAGTCCTAAAGGGCCCCTTTCAGCCCTACACGGCCCGTCCCATGCTCAGACGCAGTAGCCAGCCCCACCCTCAATAGCCCAGGCCTCCAGTGAATTCGGCACCCCAACCCTACAGTCTCAGTGTCCCATCGGCATAGTCTGCGCCACTTGCAGCTCCTATGCCAGCCCCAGTGATTTCAGCCTCAGCCATTTCGGAGTCCCCTTTTCCCCAGCCCCAGTGATTTCAGCTCTTTGTCAACCCACAAGCTTTATTTCACTGCCAGCTCTTCTGTTCCAGCTCCAGCCACGGCTTGCCACATCTCTGCCAGCAGAATCTTCTGCAGCTTCCAAGGGCACCCTCCCCGTCTTGGCTCCAGCTCTGCAACGCTTCAGCCCCTGCCCTAGAGCCTCCAAGTCCACCCCACCATGCGTATCCCAACCCCAGAATGATTTCACCTCCAGCCCTACAGTCCCCATCCCAGGTCCAGTACTACTATGCCAGCCCCACGGTGGTCTCTGCCTCCGTCGCACAGTCCCTTACTGAGCTGCACGCTTTGTATGCCGTTCCCACTGGCAATGCCAGGCCCACTTAGCATTTCCCAGACACACACACACACACACACACACACTGGCTTCCGGCTGCAGCCCTACGGTGGCCCTCACACCCAGTGGCAACATGCCGGCACGGGGGGGGGGGGACTTCAGGCGCAAGCAGTCCTAAAGGGCCCCTTTCAGCCCTACACGGCCCGTCCCATGCTCAGACGCAGTAGCCAGCCCCACCCTCAATAGCCCAGGCCTCCAGTGAATTCGGCACCCCAACCCTACAGTCTCAGTATCCCATCGGCATAGTCTGCGCCACTTGCAGCTCCTATGCCAGCCCCAGTGATTTCAGCCTCAGCCATTTCGGAGTCCCCTTTTCCCCAGCCCCAGTGATTTCAGCTCTTTGTCAACCCACAAGCTTTATTTCACTGCCAGCTCTTCTGTTCCAGCTCCAGCCACGGCTTGCCACATCTCTGCCAGCAGAATCTTCTGCAGCTTCCAAGGGCACCCTCCCCGTCTTGGCTCCAGCTCTGCAACGCTTCAGCCCCTGCCCTAGAGCCTCCAAGTCCACCCCACCATGCGTATCCCAACCCCAGAATGATTTCACCTCCAGCCCTACAGTCCCCATCCCAGGTCCAGTACTACTATGCCAGCCCCACAGTGGTCTCTGCCTCCGTCGCACAGTCCCTTACTGAGCTGCACGCTTTGTATGCCGTTCCCACTGGCAATGCCAGGCCCACTTAGCATTTCCCAGACACACACACACACACACACACACACACTGGCTTCCGGCTGCAGCCCTACGGTGGCCCTCACACCCAGTGGCAACATGCCGGCACGGGGGGGGGGGGGGGACTTCAGGCGCAAGCAGTCCTAAAGGGCCCCTTTCAGCCCTACACGGCCCGTCCCATGCTCAGACGCAGTAGCCAGCCCCACCCTCAATAGCCCAGGCCTCCAGTGAATTCGGCACCCCAACCCTACAGTCTCAGTGTCCCATCGGCATAGTCTGCGCCACTTGCAGCTCCTATGCCAGCCCCAGTGATTTCAGCCTCAGCCATCTCGGAGTCCCCTTTTCCCCAGCCCCAGTGATTTCAGCTCTTTGTCAACCCACAAGCTTTATTTCACTGCCAGCTCTTCTGTTCCAGCTCCAGCCACGGCTTGCCACATCTCTGCCAGCAGAATCTTCTGCAGCTTCCAAGGGCACCCTCCCCGTCTTGGCTCCAGCTCTGCAACGCTTCAGCCCCTGCCCTAGAGCCTCCAAGTCCACCCCACCATGCGTATCCCAACCCCAGAATGATTTCACCTCCAGCCCTACAGTCCCCATCCCAGGTCCAGTACTACTATGCCAGCCCCACGGTGGTCTCTGCCTCCGTCGCACAGTCCCTTACTGAGCTGCACGCTTTGTATGCCGTTCCCACTGGCAATGCCAGGCCCACTTAGCATTTCCCAGACACACACACACACACACACACTGGCTTCCGGCTGCAGCCCTACGGTGGCCCTCACACCCAGTGGCAACATGCCGGCACGGGGGGGGGGGGGGGGAACTTCAGGCGCAAGCAGTCCTAAAGGGCCCCTTTCAGCCCTACACGGCCCGTCCCATGCTCAGACGCAGTAGCCAGCCCCACCCTCAATAGCCCAGGCCTCCAGTGAATTCGGCACCCCAACCCTACAGTCTCAGTATCCCATCGGCATAGTCTGCGCCACTTGCAGCTCCTATGCCAGCCCCAGTGATTTCAGCCTCAGCCATTTCGGAGTCCCCTTTTCCCCAGCCCCAGTGATTTCAGCTCTTTGTCAACCCACAAGCTTTATTTCACTGCCAGCTCTTCTGTTCCAGCTCCAGCCACGGCTTGCCACATCTCTGCCAGCAGAATCTTCTGCAGCTTCCAAGGGCACCCTCCCCGTCTTGGCTCCAGCTCTGCAACGCTTCAGCCCCTGCCCTAGAGCCTCCAAGTCCACCCCACCATGCGTATCCCAACCCCAGAATGATTTCACCTCCAGCCCTACAGTCCCCATCCCAGGTCCAGTACTACTATGCCAGCCCCACGGTGGTCTCTGCCTCCGTCGCACAGTCCCTTACTGAGCTGCACGCTTTGTATGCCGTTCCCACTGGCAATGCCAGGCCCACTTAGCATTTCCCAGACACACACACACACACACACACACACACTGGCTTCCGGCTGCAGCCCTACGGTGGCCCTCACACCCAGTGGCAACATGCCGGCACGGGGGGGGGGGGGGGGACTTCAGGCGCAAGCAGTCCTAAAGGGCCCCTTTCAGCCCTACACGGCCCGTCCCATGCTCAGACGCAGTAGCCAGCCCCACCCTCAATAGCCCAGGCCTCCAGTGAATTCGGCACCCCAACCCTACAGTCTCAGTATCCCATCGGCATAGTCTGCGCCACTTGCAGCTCCTATGCCAGCCCCAGTGATTTCAGCCTCAGCCATTTCGGAGTCCCCTTTTCCCCAGCCCCAGTGATTTCAGCTCTTTGTCAACCCACAAGCTTTATTTCACTGCCAGCTCTTCTGTTCCAGCTCCAGCCACGGCTTGCCACATCTCTGCCAGCAGAATCTTCTGCAGCTTCCAAGGGCACCCTCCCCGTCTTGGCTCCAGCTCTGCAATGCTTCAGCCCCTGCCCTAGAGCCTCCAAGTCCACCCCACCATGCGTATCCCAACCCCAGAATGATTTCACCTCCAGCCCTACAGTCCCCATCCCAGGTCCAGTACTACTATGCCAGCCCCACGGTGGTCTCTGCCTCCGTCGCACAGTCCCTTACTGAGCTGCACGCTTTGTATGCCGTTCCCACTAGCAATGCCAGGCCCACTTAGCATTTCCCAGACACACACACACACACACACACACTGGCTTCCGGCTGCAGCCCTACGGTGGCCCTCACACCCAGTGGCAACATGCCGGCACGGGGGGGGGGGGGGGGGGGGGGGGGACTTCAGGCGCAAGCAGTCCTAAAGGGCCCCTTTCAGCCCTACACGGCCCGTCCCATGCTCAGACGCAGTAGCCAGCCCCACCCTCAATAGCCCAGGCCTCCAGTGAATTCGGCACCCCAACCCTACAGTCTCAGTGTCCCATCGGCATAGTCTGCGCCACTTGCAGCTCCTATGCCAGCCCCAGTGATTTCAGCCTCAGCCATTTCGGAGTCCCCTTTTCCCCAGCCCCAGTGATTTCAGCTCTTTGTCAACCCACAAGCTTTATTGTACTGCCACATCTTCTGTTTCAGTTCTGGATCCACGTAGTCCCAGCTATGCTTCATCATGCTCTTACTGTTTTGCAGGACAGGGTATTTGCTTCAGCTACATGTCTGTATAGTTTCAGCTCACCTCCTGAACCCATATTCCAGCCCCAATCTGATAATCCTAACTCCACTAACAGTTCTAGACTCCCTCTCCCATCCCTTAATGATTTCATCGCCACTCACACACTTGACATCTTGGCTCCATATTCCCTATCCCAGCCCCAAAGACGCTTGTCCTCAAATCCTACCATATTTCTGTCTCCTGCAGTTCTGCTTGCTCAGCTCCAGCTCCTCAGCTTCTCGCTGCCAGCAGCTAAAAGCCGCTGCTGCTTCTCACTGCAGCCCGGGGCTGTTGATAAGGCCAGAAATCAATTACTGTGATCACTACAGCATCTCTTGGAGTTGTCCCACCCATCCTGAAGGGATCCCATCTCTGGGGAGACTTGAGGCCTGATGCCCAACATGTACCTTCCCCCCCGCTCTTGACCTCCCAACCCTCTCGCAAAGGCCCCCTCCCTCACTTCCCCCAGGCAGCCCATGTTTCAGCCCGAGCCCTACAACCCTTATTGAGTTAACATCAGATATGTAGTAATAACAACTTACTAAAAGTTTGTAATAAAAGAGCAAAATAATGAAGTAGTTTAATAAAGGAAGCTGTGATTACTGCAAAGAAAAGCAAAATAAAACTTAAAAATGGAAAAAAACCCAGCTTTATTCCCAGCATTTCCCAGTTGTCTAAATGCAGAAAACGACAAAACGGGTGCTCCCCGGCCGCCACTAGCAGCAGCTGTTCGCCCTTAGACGCTCCAGGTCCCCCCAGCGGCCGCCAGAGCCGCGCAGGGCGCGGCGTAAAGAACTGGGCACCGCCGCCCCCCCACAGACGCAGGAGCCGCGTCCGTGCTCACCAGCGCTCCGCGCAGCGACATCCGCGCGGGTCCCGTCCTGGCGCTGCGGCGCTCCTCAGGTCGGGCACCTGCAGCTCCCGCCGCCTCGGCGCCGCCCCTCGCCGCCTCGCCGCCGCCCCTCGCCGCCGCCGCGCCGCCCCTCGCCGGCGCCGCCCCTCGCCGCCGCCGCGCCGCCCCTCGCCGCCGCCGCGCCGCCCCTCGCCGCCGCCTCCGCCGCCGCCTCCGCCTCCTCGGCGCCGCCCAACTAACGCCCGCCTCCCCAGCGCACGCTATTTATAGGCAATAGCCGGCCAGCCCAGCCAATCACATCCCGAGGCAGCGCCGGCTCCGCCAATCCCAGCCCGCCCCTTCCCGCCGCACTCTGTTCCGCGACTCCCCGCAGTCCCCTCACGGCCCGCTCCCGCGATTCCGCCCGCTGCCCGCCGTCTCCCCGTTTACTTGGCAGAACTCTCCCCGCCCTTTCCAAGCCCCAGCATCACCTGACGAGGCTCCGCCGGCTCCCAAAGCAGCGGCGGCGGGAGCAGAGCACCAGGCGAACGATCGCCCAGGGCCACGCCCGGATTGATAGGGCGGCTGTGATTGGACAGGGCGGAGAAAGGCGGGCCGGCATTGGCGGGGCCCGGAAGCTGCGCGGCTGCAGCTCATGGGAGCGCGGGGCGCTCAGCCGGAAGGAGCCAGTGCTGCTCCAAGGGTCCGCGGTCGCGCTGGGTCCCGCTCCCGATACTCCCCTCCCCTTCTCCGACCTCTCGTGCCCAGGTCCCGGCTAAAAGGGCTGCCCGGGAGTGGTTGCGGGTGGCAAAGTCGGGCTCTGCGTTCGTATCCCGGACCAGGGAGGGGCGGTGACTTCGTGAGGAGAGGGTCGGCGGCAGCGAGGGGGCCGCGGAGCGGGGAGGGCGTGCGGAGTCCGCTGCGGGTTCCGGGCACCTCTTCCCCGGCAGCGGTTCCCCTTCTGCGGGGACTTGGACTGCACCGACTGCGTGCTGGCCGAGATCGGCGCTCTGGCCAAAATACTGACATGCCAGCCCGCCGCCTGCTGCGGGCCCGCTGCTCCCCCTCCTTCTCCTCCGCAGTCCTCGGTGAAGCCGGAGCTGATCTGCGCCCCGGTGCTGCGGGACCTGCTGGGGGAGGCTATCGAGGTAAGTGTGGGGCTACTGCACTGGAGGCCAAGTGTTTCAACACTACAATGGCATAATCAACAGCATTAATTAGTCTCGTGTTCTTCATGTTCCTCGATGTTAAGAACGCTACCAGCCTCTACTAGTGAAATAACATACATAGTAAGTGTTATTGGTGTTAATATTCGGGTAAGAATTGTTAGAATTAACACAGGTAGTGTGTTAGCTGGTGTTTACCATGATGCTCTGCTTCCCCACAGTATGACAAGATCCTGAAGCTGACCTCAGATGCAAAGGTAATTGAGCACTGCTGGCCTTCCAACCATCCCCCGATGGAGACATGCTCCAGGGGTGGGCAGCAATGCAGCTGGGAATACCTTGCCAGAGTGGCGCAAGCAGTCCTAAAGGGCCCCTTTCAGCCCTACACGGCCCGTCCCATGCTCAGACGCAGTAGCCAGCCCCACCGTCAATAGCCCAGGCCTCCAGTGAATTCGGCACCCCAACCCTACAGTCTCAGTGTCCCATCGGCATAGTCTGCGCCACTTGCAGCTCCTATGCCAGCCCCAGTGATTTCAGCCTCAGCCATTTCGGAGTCCCCTTTTCCCCAGCCCCAGTGATTTCAGCTCTTTGTCAACCCACAAGCTTTATTTCACTGCCAGCTCTTCTGTTCCAGCTCCAGCCACGGCTTGCCACATCTCTGCCAGCAGAATCTTCTGCAGCTTCCAAGGGCACCCTCCCCGTCTTGGCTCCAGCTCTGCAACGCTTCAGCCCCTGCCCTAGAGCCTCCAAGTCCACCCCACCATGCGTATCCCAACCCCAGAATGATTTCACCTCCAGCCCTACAGTCCCCATCCCAGGTCCAGTACTACTATGCCAGCCCCACGGTGGTCTCTGCCTCCGTCGCACAGTCCCTTACTGAGCTGCACGCTTTGTATGCCGTTCCCACTGGCAATGCCAGGCCCACTTAGCATTTCCCAGACACACACACACACACACACACACACACACTGGCTTCCGGCTGCAGCCCTACGGTGGCCCTCACACCCAGTGGCAACATGCCGGCACGGGGGGGGGGGGGGGGACTTCAGGCGCAAGCAGTCCTAAAGGGCCCCTTTCAGCCCTACACGGCCCGTCCCATGCTCAGACGCAGTAGCCAGCCCCACCCTCAATAGCCCAGGCCTCCAGTGAATTCGGCACCCCAACCCTACAGTCTCAGTATCCCATCGGCATAGTCTGCGCCACTTGCAGCTCCTATGCCAGCCCCAGTGATTTCAGCCTCAGCCATTTCGGAGTCCCCTTTTCCCCAGCCCCAGTGATTTCAGCTCTTTGTCAACCCACAAGCTTTATTTCACTGCCAGCTCTTCTGTTCCAGCTCCAGCCACGGCTTGCCACATCTCTGCCAGCAGAATCTTCTGCAGCTTCCAAGGGCACCCTCCCCGTCTTGGCTCCAGCTCTGCAACGCTTCAGCCCCTGCCCTAGAGCCTCCAAGTCCACCCCACCATGCGTATCCCAACCCCAGAATGATTTCACCTCCAGCCCTACAGTCCCCATCCCAGGTCCAGTACTACTATGCCAGCCCCACGGTGGTCTCTGCCTCCGTCGCACAGTCCCTTACTGAGCTGCACGCTTTGTATGCCGTTCCCACTGGCAATGCCAGGCCCACTTAGCATTTCCCAGACACACACACACACACACACACACACACACTGGCTTCCGGCTGCAGCCCTACGGTGGCCCTCACACCCAGTGGCAACATGCCGGCACGGGGGGGGGGGGGGGGACTTCAGGCGCAAGCAGTCCTAAAGGGCCCCTTTCAGCCCTACACGGCCCGTCCCATGCTCAGACGCAGTAGCCAGCCCCACCCTCAATAGCCCAGGCCTCCAGTGAATTCGGCACCCCAACCCTACAGTCTCAGTGTCCCATCGGCATAGTCTGCGCCACTTGCAGCTCCTATGCCAGCCCCAGTGATTTCAGCCTCAGCCATCTCGGAGTCCCCTTTTCCCCAGCCCCAGTGATTTCAGCTCTTTGTCAACCCACAAGCTTTATTTCACTGCCAGCTCTTCTGTTCCAGCTCCAGCCACGGCTTGCCACATCTCTGCCAGCAGAATCTTCTGCAGCTTCCAAGGGCACCCTCCCCGTCTTGGCTCCAGCTCTGCAACGCTTCAGCCCCTGCCCTAGAGCCTCCAAGTCCACCCCACCATGCGTATCCCAACCCCAGAATGATTTCACCTCCAGCCCTACAGTCCCCATCCCAGGTCCAGTACTACTATGCCAGCCCCACGGTGGTCTCTGCCTCCGTCGCACAGTCCCTTACTGAGCTGCACGCTTTGTATGCCGTTCCCACTGGCAATGCCAGGCCCACTTAGCATTTCCCAGACACACACACACACACACACACTGGCTTCCGGCTGCAGCCCTACGGTGGCCCTCACACCCAGTGGCAACATGCCGGCACGGGGGGGGGGGGGGACTTCAGGCGCAAGCAGTCCTAAAGGGCCCCTTTCAGCCCTACACGGCCCGTCCCATGCTCAGACGCAGTAGCCAGCCCCACCCTCAATAGCCCAGGCCTCCAGTGAATTCGGCACCCCAACCCTACAGTCTCAGTATCCCATCGGCATAGTCTGCGCCACTTGCAGCTCCTATGCCAGCCCCAGTGATTTCAGCCTCAGCCATTTCGGAGTCCCCTTTTCCCCAGCCCCAGTGATTTCAGCTCTTTGTCAACCCACAAGCTTTATTTCACTGCCAGCTCTTCTGTTCCAGCTCCAGCCACGGCTTGCCACATCTCTGCCAGCAGAATCTTCTGCAGCTTCCAAGGGCACCCTCCCCGTCTTGGCTCCAGCTCTGCAATGCTTCAGCCCCTGCCCTAGAGCCTCCAAGTCCACCCCACCATGCGTATCCCAACCCCAGAATGATTTCACCTCCAGCCCTACAGTCCCCATCCCAGGTCCAGTACTACTATGCCAGCCCCACGGTGGTCTCTGCCTCCGTCGCACAGTCCCTTACTGAGCTGCACGCTTTGTATGCCGTTCCCACTAGCAATGCCAGGCCCACTTAGCATTTCCCAGACACACACACACACACACACACACTGGCTTCCGGCTGCAGCCCTACGGTGGCCCTCACACCCAGTGGCAACATGCCGGCACGGGGGGGGGGGGGGGGACTTCAGGCGCAAGCAGTCCTAAAGGGCCCCTTTCAGCCCTACACGGCCCGTCCCATGCTCAGACGCAGTAGCCAGCCCCACCCTCAATAGCCCAGGCCTCCAGTGAATTCGGCACCCCAACCCTACAGTCTCAGTGTCCCATCGGCATAGTCTGCGCCACTTGCAGCTCCTATGCCAGCCCCAGTGATTTCAGCCTCAGCCATCTCGGAGTCCCCTTTTCCCCAGCCCCAGTGATTTCAGCTCTTTGTCAACCCACAAGCTTTATTTCACTGCCAGCTCTTCTGTTCCAGCTCCAGCCACGGCTTGCCACATCTCTGCCAGCAGAATCTTCTGCAGCTTCCAAGGGCACCCTCCCCGTCTTGGCTCCAGCTCTGCAACGCTTCAGCCCCTGCCCTAGAGCCTCCAAGTCCACCCCACCATGCGTATCCCAACCCCAGAATGATTTCACCTCCAGCCCTACAGTCCCCATCCCAGGTCCAGTACTACTATGCCAGCCCCACGGTGGTCTCTGCCTCCGTCGCACAGTCCCTTACTGAGCTGCACGCTTTGTATGCCGTTCCCACTGGCAATGCCAGGCCCACTTAGCATTTCCCAGACACACACACACACACACACACACACACTGGCTTCCGGCTGCAGCCCTACGGTGGCCCTCACACCCAGTGGCAACATGCCGGCACGGGGGGGGGGGGGGGACTTCAGGCGCAAGCAGTCCTAAAGGGCCCCTTTCAGCCCTACACGGCCCGTCCCATGCTCAGACGCAGTAGCCAGCCCCACCCTCAATAGCCCAGGCCTCCAGTGAATTCGGCACCCCAACCCTACAGTCTCAGTATCCCATCGGCATAGTCTGCGCCACTTGCAGCTCCTATGCCAGCCCCAGTGATTTCAGCCTCAGCCATTTCGGAGTCCCCTTTTCCCCAGCCCCAGTGATTTCAGCTCTTTGTCAACCCACAAGCTTTATTTCACTGCCAGCTCTTCTGTTCCAGCTCCAGCCACGGCTTGCCACATCTCTGCCAGCAGAATCTTCTGCAGCTTCCAAGGGCACCCTCCCCGTCTTGGCTCCAGCTCTGCAACGCTTCAGCCCCTGCCCTAGAGCCTCCAAGTCCACCCCACCATGCGTATCCCAACCCCAGAATGATTTCACCTCCAGCCCTACAGTCCCCATCCCAGGTCCAGTACTACTATGCCAGCCCCACGGTGGTCTCTGCCTCCGTCGCACAGTCCCTTACTGAGCTGCACGCTTTGTATGCCGTTCCCACTGGCAATGCCAGGCCCACTTAGCATTTCCCAGACACACACACACACACACACACACACTGGCTTCCGGCTGCAGCCCTACGGTGGCCCTCACACCCAGTGGCAACATGCCGGCACGGGGGGGGGGGGGGACTTCAGGCGCAAGCAGTCCTAAAGGGCCCCTTTCAGCCCTACACGGCCCGTCCCATGCTCAGACGCAGTAGCCAGCCCCACCCTCAATAGCCCAGGCCTCCAGTGAATTCGGCACCCCAACCCTACAGTCTCAGTATCCCATCGGCATAGTCTGCGCCACTTGCAGCTCCTATGCCAGCCCCAGTGATTTCAGCCTCAGCCATTTCGGAGTCCCCTTTTCCCCAGCCCCAGTGATTTCAGCTCTTTGTCAACCCACAAGCTTTATTTCACTGCCAGCTCTTCTGTTCCAGCTCCAGCCACGGCTTGCCACATCTCTGCCAGCAGAATCTTCTGCAGCTTCCAAGGGCACCCTCCCCGTCTTGGCTCCAGCTCTGCAACGCTTCAGCCCCTGCCCTAGAGCCTCCAAGTCCACCCCACCATGCGTATCCCAACCCCAGAATGATTTCACCTCCAGCCCTACAGTCCCCATCCCAGGTCCAGTACTACTATGCCAGCCCCACGGTGGTCTCTGCCTCCGTCGCACAGTCCCTTACTGAGCTGCACGCTTTGTATGCCGTTCCCACTAGCAATGCCAGGCCCACTTAGCATTTCCCAGACACACACACACACACACACACACACTGGCTTCCGGCTGCAGCCCTACGGTGGCCCTCACACCCAGTGGCAACATGCCGGCACGGGGGGGGGGGGGACTTCAGGCGCAAGCAGTCCTAAAGGGCCCCTTTCAGCCCTACACGGCCCGTCCCATGCTCAGACGCAGTAGCCAGCCCCACCCTCAATAGCCCAGGCCTCCAGTGAATTCGGCACCCCAACCCTACAGTCTCAGTGTCCCATCGGCATAGTCTGCGCCACTTGCAGCTCCTATGCCAGCCCCAGTGATTTCAGCCTCAGCCATTTCGGAGTCCCCTTTTCCCCAGCCCCAGTGATTTCAGCTCTTTGTCAACCCACAAGCTTTATTTCACTGCCAGCTCTTCTGTTCCAGCTCCAGCCACGGCTTGCCACATCTCTGCCAGCAGAATCTTCTGCAGCTTCCAAGGGCACCCTCCCCGTCTTGGCTCCAGCTCTGCAACGCTTCAGCCCCTGCCCTAGAGCCTCCAAGTCCACCCCACCATGCGTATCCCAACCCCAGAATGATTTCACCTCCAGCCCTACAGTCCCCATCCCAGGTCCAGTACTACTATGCCAGCCCCACGGTGGTCTCTGCCTCCGTCGCACAGTCCCTTACTGAGCTGCACGCTTTGTATGCCGTTCCCACTGGCAATGCCAGGCCCACTTAGCATTTCCCAGACACACACACACACACACACACACTGGCTTCCGGCTGCAGCCCTACGGTGGCCCTCACACCCAGTGGCAACATGCCGGCACGGGGGGGGGGGGGGGGGGGGGGACTTCAGGCGCAAGCAGTCCTAAAGGGCCCCTTTCAGCCCTACACGGCCCGTCCCATGCTCAGACGCAGTAGCCAGCCCCACCCTCAATAGCCCAGGCCTCCAGTGAATTCGGCACCCCAACCCTACAGTCTCAGTGTCCCATCGGCATAGTCTGCGCCACTTGCAGCTCCTATGCCAGCCCCAGTGATTTCAGCCTCAGCCATTTCGGAGTCCCCTTTTCCCCAGCCCCAGTGATTTCAGCTCTTTGTCAACCCACAAGCTTTATTGTACTGCCACATCTTCTGTTTCAGTTCTGGATCCACGTAGTCCCAGCTATGCTTCATCATGCTCTTACTGTTTTGCAGGACAGGGTATTTGCTTCAGCTACATGTCTGTATAGTTTCAGCTCACCTCCTGAACCCATATTCCAGCCCCAATCTGATAATCCTAACTCCACTAACAGTTCTAGACTCCCTCTCCCATCCCTTAATGATTTCATCGCCACTCACACACTTGACATCTTGGCTCCATATTCCCTATCCCAGCCCCAAAGACGCTTGTCCTCAAATCCTACCATATTTCTGTCTCCTGCAGTTCTGCTTGCTCAGCTCCAGCTCCTCAGCTTCTCGCTGCCAGCAGCTAAAAGCCGCTGCTGCTTCTCACTGCAGCCCGGGGCTGTTGATAAGGCCAGAAATCAATTACTGTGATCACTACAGCATCTCTTGGAGTTGTCCCACCCATCCTGAAGGGATCCCATCTCTGGGGAGACTTGAGGCCTGATGCCCAACATGTACCTTCCCCCCCGCTCTTGACCTCCCAACCCTCTCGCAAAGGCCCCCTCCCTCACTTCCCCCAGGCAGCCCATGTTTCAGCCCGAGCCCTACAACCCTTATTGAGTTAACATCAGATATGTAGTAATAACAACTTACTAAAAGTTTGTAATAAAAGAGCAAAATAATGAAGTAGTTTAATAAAGGAAGCTGTGATTACTGCAAAGAAAAGCAAAATAAAACTTAAAAATGGAAAAAAACCCAGCTTTATTCCCAGCATTTCCCAGTTGTCTAAATGCAGAAAACGACAAAACGGGTGCTCCCCGGCCGCCACTAGCAGCAGCTGTTCGCCCTTAGACGCTCCAGGTCCCCCCAGCGGCCGCCAGAGCCGCGCAGGGCGCGGCGTAAAGAACTGGGCACCGCCGCCCCCCCACAGACGCAGGAGCCGCGTCCGTGCTCACCAGCGCTCCGCGCAGCGACATCCGCGCGGGTCCCGTCCTGGCGCTGCGGCGCTCCTCAGGTCGGGCACCTGCAGCTCCCGCCGCCTCGGCGCCGCCCCTCGCCGCCTCGCCGCCGCCCCTCGCCGCCGCCGCGCCGCCCCTCGCCGGCGCCGCCCCTCGCCGCCGCCGCGCCGCCCCTCGCCGCCGCCGCGCCGCCCCTCGCCGCCGCCTCCGCCGCCGCCTCCGCCTCCTCGGCGCCGCCCAACTAACGCCCGCCTCCCCAGCGCACGCTATTTATAGGCAATAGCCGGCCAGCCCAGCCAATCACATCCCGAGGCAGCGCCGGCTCCGCCAATCCCAGCCCGCCCCTTCCCGCCGCACTCTGTTCCGCGACTCCCCGCAGTCCCCTCACGGCCCGCTCCCGCGATTCCGCCCGCTGCCCGCCGTCTCCCCGTTTACTTGGCAGAACTCTCCCCGCCCTTTCCAAGCCCCAGCATCACCTGACGAGGCTCCGCCGGCTCCCAAAGCAGCGGCGGCGGGAGCAGAGCACCAGGCGAACGATCGCCCAGGGCCACGCCCGGATTGATAGGGCGGCTGTGATTGGACAGGGCGGAGAAAGGCGGGCCGGCATTGGCGGGGCCCGGAAGCTGCGCGGCTGCAGCTCATGGGAGCGCGGGGCGCTCAGCCGGAAGGAGCCAGTGCTGCTCCAAGGGTCCGCGGTCGCGCTGGGTCCCGCTCCCGATACTCCCCTCCCCTTCTCCGACCTCTCGTGCCCAGGTCCCGGCTAAAAGGGCTGCCCGGGAGTGGTTGCGGGTGGCAAAGTCGGGCTCTGCGTTCGTATCCCGGACCAGGGAGGGGCGGTGACTTCGTGAGGAGAGGGTCGGCGGCAGCGAGGGGGCCGCGGAGCGGGGAGGGCGTGCGGAGTCCGCTGCGGGTTCCGGGCACCTCTTCCCCGGCAGCGGTTCCCCTTCTGCGGGGACTTGGACTGCACCGACTGCGTGCTGGCCGAGATCGGCGCTCTGGCCAAAATACTGACATGCCAGCCCGCCGCCTGCTGCAGGCCCGCTGCTCCCCCTCCTTCTCCTCCGCAGTCCTCGGTGAAGCCGGAGCTGATCTGCGCCCCGGTGCTGCGGGACCTGCTGGGGGAGGCTATCGAGGTAAGTGTGGGGCTACTGCACTGGAGGCCAAGTGTTTCAACACTACAATGGCATAATCAACAGCATTAATTAGTCTCGTGTTCTTCATGTTCCTCGATGTTAAGAACGCTACCAGCCTCTACTAGTGAAATAACATACATAGTAAGTGTTATTGGTGTTAATATTCGGGTAAGAATTGTTAGAATTAACACAGGTAGTGTGTTAGCTGGTGTTTACCATGATGCTCTGCTTCCCCACAGTATGACAAGATCCTGAAGCTGACCTCAGATGCAAAGGTAATTGAGCACTGCTGGCCTTCCAACCATCCCCCGATGGAGACATGCTCCAGGGGTGGGCAGCAATGCAGCTGGGAATACCTTGCCAGAGTGGCGCAAGCAGTCCTAAAGGGCCCCTTTCAGCCCTACACGGCCCGTCCCATGCTCAGACGCAGTAGCCAGCCCCACCCTCAATAGCCCAGGCCTCCAGTGAATTCGGCACCCCAACCCTACAGTCTCAGTGTCCCATCGGCATAGTCTGCGCCACTTGCAGCTCCTATGCCAGCCCCAGTGATTTCAGCCTCAGCCATTTCGGAGTCCCCTTTTCCCCAGCCCCAGTGATTTCAGCTCTTTGTCAACCCACAAGCTTTATTTCACTGCCAGCTCTTCTGTTCCAGCTCCAGCCACGGCTTGCCACATCTCTGCCAGCAGAATCTTCTGCAGCTTCCAAGGGCACCCTCCCCGTCTTGGCTCCAGCTCTGCAACGCTTCAGCCCCTGCCCTAGAGCCTCCAAGTCCACCCCACCATGCGTATCCCAACCCCAGAATGATTTCACCTCCAGCCCTACAGTCCCCATCCCAGGTCCAGTACTACTATGCCAGCCCCACGGTGGTCTCTGCCTCCGTCGCACAGTCCCTTACTGAGCTGCACGCTTTGTATGCCGTTCCCACTGGCAATGCCAGGCCCACTTAGCATTTCCCAGACACACACACACACACACACACACACACACTGGCTTCCGGCTGCAGCCCTACGGTGGCCCTCACACCCAGTGGCAACATGCCGGCACGGGGGGGGGGACGGGACTTCAGGCGCAAGCAGTCCTAAAGGGCCCCTTTCAGCCCTACACGGCCCGTCCCATGCTCAGACGCAGTAGCCAGCCCCACCCTCAATAGCCCAGGCCTCCAGTGAATTCGGCACCCCAACCCTACAGTCTCAGTGTCCCATCGGCATAGTCTGCGCCACTTGCAGCTCCTATGCCAGCCCCAGTGATTTCAGCCTCAGCCATCTCGGAGTCCCCTTTTCCCCAGCCCCAGTGATTTCAGCTCTTTGTCAACCCACAAGCTTTATTTCACTGCCAGCTCTTCTGTTCCAGCTCCAGCCACGGCTTGCCACATCTCTGCCAGCAGAATCTTCTGCAGCTTCCAAGGGCACCCTCCCCGTCTTGGCTCCAGCTCTGCAACGCTTCAGCCCCTGCCCTAGAGCCTCCAAGTCCACCCCACCATGCGTATCCCAACCCCAGAATGATTTCACCTCCAGCCCTACAGTCCCCATCCCAGGTCCAGTACTACTATGCCAGCCCCACGGTGGTCTCTGCCTCCGTCGCACAGTCCCTTACTGAGCTGCACGCTTTGTATGCCGTTCCCACTGGCAATGCCAGGCCCACTTAGCATTTCCCAGACACACACACACACACACACACACACACACTGGCTTCCGGCTGCAGCCCTACGGTGGCCCTCACACCCAGTGGCAACATGCCGGCACGGGGGGGGGGGGGGGGGACTTCAGGCGCAAGCAGTCCTAAAGGGCCCCTTTCAGCCCTACACGGCCCGTCCCATGCTCAGACGCAGTAGCCAGCCCCACCCTCAATAGCCCAGGCCTCCAGTGAATTCGGCACCCCAACCCTACAGTCTCAGTATCCCATCGGCATAGTCTGCGCCACTTGCAGCTCCTATGCCAGCCCCAGTGATTTCAGCCTCAGCCATTTCGGAGTCCCCTTTTCCCCAGCCCCAGTGATTTCAGCTCTTTGTCAACCCACAAGCTTTATTTCACTGCCAGCTCTTCTGTTCCAGCTCCAGCCACGGCTTGCCACATCTCTGCCAGCAGAATCTTCTGCAGCTTCCAAGGGCACCCTCCCCGTCTTGGCTCCAGCTCTGCAACGCTTCAGCCCCTGCCCTAGAGCCTCCAAGTCCACCCCACCATGCGTATCCCAACCCCAGAATGATTTCACCTCCAGCCCTACAGTCCCCATCCCAGGTCCAGTACTACTATGCCAGCCCCACGGTGGTCTCTGCCTCCGTCGCACAGTCCCTTACTGAGCTGCACGCTTTGTATGCCGTTCCCACTGGCAATGCCAGGCCCACTTAGCATTTCCCAGACACACACACACACACACACACACACACACACACTGGCTTCCGGCTGCAGCCCTACGGTGGCCCTCACACCCAGTGGCAACATGCCGGCACGGGGGGGGGGGGGGGGACTTCAGGCGCAAGCAGTCCTAAAGGGCCCCTTTCAGCCCTACACGGCCCGTCCCATGCTCAGACGCAGTAGCCAGCCCCACCCTCAATAGCCCAGGCCTCCAGTGAATTCGGCACCCCAACCCTACAGTCTCAGTATCCCATCGGCATAGTCTGCGCCACTTGCAGCTCCTATGCCAGCCCCAGTGATTTCAGCCTCAGCCATTTCGGAGTCCCCTTTTCCCCAGCCCCAGTGATTTCAGCTCTTTGTCAACCCACAAGCTTTATTTCACTGCCAGCTCTTCTGTTCCAGCTCCAGCCACGGCTTGCCACATCTCTGCCAGCAGAATCTTCTGCAGCTTCCAAGGGCACCCTCCCCGTCTTGGCTCCAGCTCTGCAACGCTTCAGCCCCTGCCCTAGAGCCTCCAAGTCCACCCCACCATGCGTATCCCAACCCCAGAATGATTTCACCTCCAGCCCTACAGTCCCCATCCCAGGTCCAGTACTACTATGCCAGCCCCACGGTGGTCTCTGCCTCCGTCGCACAGTCCCTTACTGAGCTGCACGCTTTGTATGCCGTTCCCACTGGCAATGCCAGGCCCACTTAGCATTTCCCAGACACACACACACACACACACACACACACACTGGCTTCCGGCTGCAGCCCTACGGTGGCCCTCACACCCAGTGGCAACATGCCGGCACGGGGGGGGGGGGGGGACTTCAGGCGCAAGCAGTCCTAAAGGGCCCCTTTCAGCCCTACACGGCCCGTCCCATGCTCAGACGCAGTAGCCAGCCCCACCCTCAATAGCCCAGGCCTCCAGTGAATTCGGCACCCCAACCCTACAGTCTCAGTGTCCCATCGGCATAGTCTGCGCCACTTGCAGCTCCTATGCCAGCCCCAGTGATTTCAGCCTCAGCCATCTCGGAGTCCCCTTTTCCCCAGCCCCAGTGATTTCAGCTCTTTGTCAACCCACAAGCTTTATTTCACTGCCAGCTCTTCTGTTCCAGCTCCAGCCACGGCTTGCCACATCTCTGCCAGCAGAATCTTCTGCAGCTTCCAAGGGCACCCTCCCCGTCTTGGCTCCAGCTCTGCAACGCTTCAGCCCCTGCCCTAGAGCCTCCAAGTCCACCCCACCATGCGTATCCCAACCCCAGAATGATTTCACCTCCAGCCCTACAGTCCCCATCCCAGGTCCAGTACTACTATGCCAGCCCCACGGTGGTCTCTGCCTCCGTCGCACAGTCCCTTACTGAGCTGCACGCTTTGTATGCCGTTCCCACTGGCAATGCCAGGCCCACTTAGCATTTCCCAGACACACACACACACACACACACACTGGCTTCCGGCTGCAGCCCTACGGTGGCCCTCACACCCAGTGGCAACATGCCGGCACGGGGGGGGGGGGGGGACTTCAGGCGCAAGCAGTCCTAAAGGGCCCCTTTCAGCCCTACACGGCCCGTCCCATGCTCAGACGCAGTAGCCAGCCCCACCCTCAATAGCCCAGGCCTCCAGTGAATTCGGCACCCCAACCCTACAGTCTCAGTATCCCATCGGCATAGTCTGCGCCACTTGCAGCTCCTATGCCAGCCCCAGTGATTTCAGCCTCAGCCATTTCGGAGTCCCCTTTTCCCCAGCCCCAGTGATTTCAGCTCTTTGTCAACCCACAAGCTTTATTTCACTGCCAGCTCTTCTGTTCCAGCTCCAGCCACGGCTTGCCACATCTCTGCCAGCAGAATCTTCTGCAGCTTCCAAGGGCACCCTCCCCGTCTTGGCTCCAGCTCTGCAACGCTTCAGCCCCTGCCCTAGAGCCTCCAAGTCCACCCCACCATGCGTATCCCAACCCCAGAATGATTTCACCTCCAGCCCTACAGTCCCCATCCCAGGTCCAGTACTACTATGCCAGCCCCACGGTGGTCTCTGCCTCCGTCGCACAGTCCCTTACTGAGCTGCACGCTTTGTATGCCGTTCCCACTGGCAATGCCAGGCCCACTTAGCATTTCCCAGACACACACACACACACACACACTGGCTTCCGGCTGCAGCCCTACGGTGGCCCTCACACCCAGTGGCAACATGCCGGCACGGGGGGGGGGGGGGGGGGGGGGGGACTTCAGGCGCAAGCAGTCCTAAAGGGCCCCTTTCAGCCCTACACGGCCCGTCCCATGCTCAGACGCAGTAGCCAGCCCCACCCTCAATAGCCCAGGCCTCCAGTGAATTCGGCACCCCAACCCTACAGTCTCAGTGTCCCATCGGCATAGTCTGCGCCACTTGCAGCTCCTATGCCAGCCCCAGTGATTTCAGCCTCAGCCATTTCGGAGTCCCCTTTTCCCCAGCCCCAGTGATTTCAGCTCTTTGTCAACCCACAAGCTTTATTGTACTGCCACATCTTCTGTTTCAGTTCTGGATCCACGTAGTCCCAGCTATGCTTCATCATGCTCTTACTGTTTTGCAGGACAGGGTATTTGCTTCAGCTACATGTCTGTATAGTTTCAGCTCACCTCCTGAACCCATATTCCAGCCCCAATCTGATAATCCTAACTCCACTAACAGTTCTAGACTCCCTCTCCCATCCCTTAATGATTTCATCGCCACTCACACACTTGACATCTTGGCTCCATATTCCCTATCCCAGCCCCAAAGACGCTTGTCCTCAAATCCTACCATATTTCTGTCTCCTGCAGTTCTGCTTGCTCAGCTCCAGCTCCTCAGCTTCTCGCTGCCAGCAGCTAAAAGCCGCTGCTGCTTCTCACTGCAGCCCGGGGCTGTTGATAAGGCCAGAAATCAATTACTGTGATCACTACAGCATCTCTTGGAGTTGTCCCACCCATCCTGAAGGGATCCCATCTCTGGGGAGACTTGAGGCCTGATGCCCAACATGTACCTTCCCCCCCGCTCTTGACCTCCCAACCCTCTCGCAAAGGCCCCCTCCCTCACTTCCCCCAGGCAGCCCATGTTTCAGCCCGAGCCCTACAACCCTTATTGAGTTAACATCAGATATGTAGTAATAACAACTTACTAAAAGTTTGTAATAAAAGAGCAAAATAATGAAGTAGTTTAATAAAGGAAGCTGTGATTACTGCAAAGAAAAGCAAAATAAAACTTAAAAATGGAAAAAAACCCAGCTTTATTCCCAGCATTTCCCAGTTGTCTAAATGCAGAAAACGACAAAACGGGTGCTCCCCGGCCGCCACTAGCAGCAGCTGTTCGCCCTTAGACGCTCCAGGTCCCCCCAGCGGCCGCCAGAGCCGCGCAGGGCGCGGCGTAAAGAACTGGGCACCGCCGCCCCCCCACAGACGCAGGAGCCGCGTCCGTGCTCACCAGCGCTCCGCGCAGCGACATCCGCGCGGGTCCCGTCCTGGCGCTGCGGCGCTCCTCAGGTCGGGCACCTGCAGCTCCCGCCGCCTCGGCGCCGCCCCTCGCCGCCTCGCCGCCGCCCCTCGCCGCCGCCGCGCCGCCCCTCGCCGGCGCCGCCCCTCGCCGCCGCCGCGCCGCCCCTCGCCGCCGCCGCGCCGCCCCTCGCCGCCGCCTCCGCCGCCGCCTCCGCCTCCTCGGCGCCGCCCAACTAACGCCCGCCTCCCCAGCGCACGCTATTTATAGGCAATAGCCGGCCAGCCCAGCCAATCACATCCCGAGGCAGCGCCGGCTCCGCCAATCCCAGCCCGCCCCTTCCCGCCGCACTCTGTTCCGCGACTCCCCGCAGTCCCCTCACGGCCCGCTCCCGCGATTCCGCCCGCTGCCCGCCGTCTCCCCGTTTACTTGGCAGAACTCTCCCCGCCCTTTCCAAGCCCCAGCATCACCTGACGAGGCTCCGCCGGCTCCCAAAGCAGCGGCGGCGGGAGCAGAGCACCAGGCGAACGATCGCCCAGGGCCACGCCCGGATTGATAGGGCGGCTGTGATTGGACAGGGCGGAGAAAGGCGGGCCGGCATTGGCGGGGCCCGGAAGCTGCGCGGCTGCAGCTCATGGGAGCGCGGGGCGCTCAGCCGGAAGGAGCCAGTGCTGCTCCAAGGGTCCGCGGTCGCGCTGGGTCCCGCTCCCGATACTCCCCTCCCCTTCTCCGACCTCTCGTGCCCAGGTCCCGGCTAAAAGGGCTGCCCGGGAGTGGTTGCGGGTGGCAAAGTCGGGCTCTGCGTTCGTATCCCGGACCAGGGAGGGGCGGTGACTTCGTGAGGAGAGGGTCGGCGGCAGCGAGGGGGCCGCGGAGCGGGGAGGGCGTGCGGAGTCCGCTGCGGGTTCCGGGCACCTCTTCCCCGGCAGCGGTTCCCCTTCTGCGGGGACTTGGACTGCACCGACTGCGTGCTGGCCGAGATCGGCGCTCTGGCCAAAATACTGACATGCCAGCCCGCCGCCTGCTGCAGGCCCGCTGCTCCCCCTCCTTCTCCTCCGCAGTCCTCGGTGAAGCCGGAGCTGATCTGCGCCCCGGTGCTGCGGGACCTGCTGGGGGAGGCTATCGAGGTAAGTGTGGGGCTACTGCACTGGAGGCCAAGTGTTTCAACACTACAATGGCATAATCAACAGCATTAATTAGTCTCGTGTTCTTCATGTTCCTCGATGTTAAGAACGCTACCAGCCTCTACTAGTGAAATAACATACATAGTAAGTGTTATTGGTGTTAATATTCGGGTAAGAATTGTTAGAATTAACACAGGTAGTGTGTTAGCTGGTGTTTACCATGATGCTCTGCTTCCCCACAGTATGACAAGATCCTGAAGCTGACCTCAGATGCAAAGGTAATTGAGCACTGCTGGCCTTCCAACCATCCCCCGATGGAGACATGCTCCAGGGGTGGGCAGCAATGCAGCTGGGAATACCTTGCCAGAGTGGCGCAAGCAGTCCTAAAGGGCCCCTTTCAGCCCTACACGGCCCGTCCCATGCTCAGACGCAGTAGCCAGCCCCACCCTCAATAGCCCAGGCCTCCAGTGAATTCGGCACCCCAACCCTACAGTCTCAGTGTCCCATCGGCATAGTCTGCGCCACTTGCAGCTCCTATGCCAGCCCCAGTGATTTCAGCCTCAGCCATTTCGGAGTCCCCTTTTCCCCAGCCCCAGTGATTTCAGCTCTTTGTCAACCCACAAGCTTTATTTCACTGCCAGCTCTTCTGTTCCAGCTCCAGCCACGGCTTGCCACATCTCTGCCAGCAGAATCTTCTGCAGCTTCCAAGGGCACCCTCCCCGTCTTGGCTCCAGCTCTGCAACGCTTCAGCCCCTGCCCTAGAGCCTCCAAGTCCACCCCACCATGCGTATCCCAACCCCAGAATGATTTCACCTCCAGCCCTACAGTCCCCATCCCAGGTCCAGTACTACTATGCCAGCCCCACGGTGGTCTCTGCCTCCGTCGCACAGTCCCTTACTGAGCTGCACGCTTTGTATGCCGTTCCCACTGGCAATGCCAGGCCCACTTAGCATTTCCCAGACACACACACACACACACACACACACACACTGGCTTCCGGCTGCAGCCCTACGGTGGCCCTCACACCCAGTGGCAACATGCCGGCACGGGGGGGGGGGGGGGGACTTCAGGCGCAAGCAGTCCTAAAGGGCCCCTTTCAGCCCTACACGGCCCGTCCCATGCTCAGACGCAGTAGCCAGCCCCACCCTCAATAGCCCAGGCCTCCAGTGAATTCGGCACCCCAACCCTACAGTCTCAGTATCCCATCGGCATAGTCTGCGCCACTTGCAGCTCCTATGCCAGCCCCAGTGATTTCAGCCTCAGCCATTTCGGAGTCCCCTTTTCCCCAGCCCCAGTGATTTCAGCTCTTTGTCAACCCACAAGCTTTATTTCACTGCCAGCTCTTCTGTTCCAGCTCCAGCCACGGCTTGCCACATCTCTGCCAGCAGAATCTTCTGCAGCTTCCAAGGGCACCCTCCCCGTCTTGGCTCCAGCTCTGCAACGCTTCAGCCCCTGCCCTAGAGCCTCCAAGTCCACCCCACCATGCGTATCCCAACCCCAGAATGATTTCACCTCCAGCCCTACAGTCCCCATCCCAGGTCCAGTACTACTATGCCAGCCCCACGGTGGTCTCTGCCTCCGTCGCACAGTCCCTTACTGAGCTGCACGCTTTGTATGCCGTTCCCACTGGCAATGCCAGGCCCACTTAGCATTTCCCAGACACACACACACACACACACACACACACACTGGCTTCCGGCTGCAGCCCTACGGTGGCCCTCACACCCAGTGGCAACATGCCGGCACGGGGGGGGGGGGGGGACTTCAGGCGCAAGCAGTCCTAAAGGGCCCCTTTCAGCCCTACACGGCCCGTCCCATGCTCAGACGCAGTAGCCAGCCCCACCCTCAATAGCCCAGGCCTCCAGTGAATTCGGCACCCCAACCCTACAGTCTCAGTGTCCCATCGGCATAGTCTGCGCCACTTGCAGCTCCTATGCCAGCCCCAGTGATTTCAGCCTCAGCCATCTCGGAGTCCCCTTTTCCCCAGCCCCAGTGATTTCAGCTCTTTGTCAACCCACAAGCTTTATTTCACTGCCAGCTCTTCTGTTCCAGCTCCAGCCACGGCTTGCCACATCTCTGCCAGCAGAATCTTCTGCAGCTTCCAAGGGCACCCTCCCCGTCTTGGCTCCAGCTCTGCAACGCTTCAGCCCCTGCCCTAGAGCCTCCAAGTCCACCCCACCATGCGTATCCCAACCCCAGAATGATTTCACCTCCAGCCCTACAGTCCCCATCCCAGGTCCAGTACTACTATGCCAGCCCCACGGTGGTCTCTGCCTCCGTCGCACAGTCCCTTACTGAGCTGCACGCTTTGTATGCCGTTCCCACTGGCAATGCCAGGCCCACTTAGCATTTCCCAGACACACACACACACACACACACTGGCTTCCGGCTGCAGCCCTACGGTGGCCCTCACACCCAGTGGCAACATGCCGGCACGGGGGGGGGGGGGGGACTTCAGGCGCAAGCAGTCCTAAAGGGCCCCTTTCAGCCCTACACGGCCCGTCCCATGCTCAGACGCAGTAGCCAGCCCCACCCTCAATAGCCCAGGCCTCCAGTGAATTCGGCACCCCAACCCTACAGTCTCAGTATCCCATCGGCATAGTCTGCGCCACTTGCAGCTCCTATGCCAGCCCCAGTGATTTCAGCCTCAGCCATTTCGGAGTCCCCTTTTCCCCAGCCCCAGTGATTTCAGCTCTTTGTCAACCCACAAGCTTTATTTCACTGCCAGCTCTTCTGTTCCAGCTCCAGCCACGGCTTGCCACATCTCTGCCAGCAGAATCTTCTGCAGCTTCCAAGGGCACCCTCCCCGTCTTGGCTCCAGCTCTGCAACGCTTCAGCCCCTGCCCTAGAGCCTCCAAGTCCACCCCACCATGCGTATCCCAACCCCAGAATGATTTCACCTCCAGCCCTACAGTCCCCATCCCAGGTCCAGTACTACTATGCCAGCCCCACGGTGGTCTCTGCCTCCGTCGCACAGTCCCTTACTGAGCTGCACGCTTTGTATGCCGTTCCCACTGGCAATGCCAGGCCCACTTAGCATTTCCCAGACACACACACACACACACACACTGGCTTCCGGCTGCAGCCCTACGGTGGCCCTCACACCCAGTGGCAACATGCCGGCACGGGGGGGGGGGGGGACTTCAGGCGCAAGCAGTCCTAAAGGGCCCCTTTCAGCCCTACACGGCCCGTCCCATGCTCAGACGCAGTAGCCAGCCCCACCCTCAATAGCCCAGGCCTCCAGTGAATTCGGCACCCCAACCCTACAGTCTCAGTATCCCATCGGCATAGTCTGCGCCACTTGCAGCTCCTATGCCAGCCCCAGTGATTTCAGCCTCAGCCATTTCGGAGTCCCCTTTTCCCCAGCCCCAGTGATTTCAGCTCTTTGTCAACCCACAAGCTTTATTTCACTGCCAGCTCTTCTGTTCCAGCTCCAGCCACGGCTTGCCACATCTCTGCCAGCAGAATCTTCTGCAGCTTCCAAGGGCACCCTCCCCGTCTTGGCTCCAGCTCTGCAATGCTTCAGCCCCTGCCCTAGAGCCTCCAAGTCCACCCCACCATGCGTATCCCAACCCCAGAATGATTTCACCTCCAGCCCTACAGTCCCCATCCCAGGTCCAGTACTACTATGCCAGCCCCACGGTGGTCTCTGCCTCCGTCGCACAGTCCCTTACTGAGCTGCACGCTTTGTATGCCGTTCCCACTGGCAATGCCAGGCCCACTTAGCATTTCCCAGACACACACACACACACACACACACTGGCTTCCGGCTGCAGCCCTACGGTGGCCCTCACACCCAGTGGCAACATGCCGGCACGGGGGGGGGGGGACTTCAGGCGCAAGCAGTCCTAAAGGGCCCCTTTCAGCCCTACACGGCCCGTCCCATGCTCAGACGCAGTAGCCAGCCCCACCCTCAATAGCCCAGGCCTCCAGTGAATTCGGCACCCCAACCCTACAGTCTCAGTGTCCCATCGGCATAGTCTGCGCCACTTGCAGCTCCTATGCCAGCCCCAGTGATTTCAGCCTCAGCCATTTCGGAGTCCCCTTTTCCCCAGCCCCAGTGATTTCAGCTCTTTGTCAACCCACAAGCTTTATTTCACTGCCAGCTCTTCTGTTCCAGCTCCAGCCACGGCTTGCCACATCTCTGCCAGCAGAATCTTCTGCAGCTTCCAAGGGCACCCTCCCCGTCTTGGCTCCAGCTCTGCAACGCTTCAGCCCCTGCCCTAGAGCCTCCAAGTCCACCCCACCATGCGTATCCCAACCCCAGAATGATTTCACCTCCAGCCCTACAGTCCCCATCCCAGGTCCAGTACTACTATGCCAGCCCCACGGTGGTCTCTGCCTCCGTCGCACAGTCCCTTACTGAGCTGCACGCTTTGTATGCCGTTCCCACTGGCAATGCCAGGCCCACTTAGCATTTCCCAGACACACACACACACACACACACTGGCTTCCGGCTGCAGCCCTACGGTGGCCCTCACACCCAGTGGCAACATGCCGGCACGGGGGGGGGGGGGGGGGAACTTCAGGCGCAAGCAGTCCTAAAGGGCCCCTTTCAGCCCTACACGGCCCGTCCCATGCTCAGACGCAGTAGCCAGCCCCACCCTCAATAGCCCAGGCCTCCAGTGAATTCGGCACCCCAACCCTACAGTCTCAGTATCCCATCGGCATAGTCTGCGCCACTTGCAGCTCCTATGCCAGCCCCAGTGATTTCAGCCTCAGCCATTTCGGAGTCCCCTTTTCCCCAGCCCCAGTGATTTCAGCTCTTTGTCAACCCACAAGCTTTATTTCACTGCCAGCTCTTCTGTTCCAGCTCCAGCCACGGCTTGCCACATCTCTGCCAGCAGAATCTTCTGCAGCTTCCAAGGGCACCCTCCCCGTCTTGGCTCCAGCTCTGCAACGCTTCAGCCCCTGCCCTAGAGCCTCCAAGTCCACCCCACCATGCGTATCCCAACCCCAGAATGATTTCACCTCCAGCCCTACAGTCCCCATCCCAGGTCCAGTACTACTATGCCAGCCCCACGGTGGTCTCTGCCTCCGTCGCACAGTCCCTTACTGAGCTGCACGCTTTGTATGCCGTTCCCACTGGCAATGCCAGGCCCACTTAGCATTTCCCAGACACACACACACACACACACACACACACACTGGCTTCCGGCTGCAGCCCTACGGTGGCCCTCACACCCAGTGGCAACATGCCGGCACGGGGGGGGGGGGGGACTTCAGGCGCAAGCAGTCCTAAAGGGCCCCTTTCAGCCCTACACGGCCCGTCCCATGCTCAGACGCAGTAGCCAGCCCCACCCTCAATAGCCCAGGCCTCCAGTGAATTCGGCACCCCAACCCTACAGTCTCAGTATCCCATCGGCATAGTCTGCGCCACTTGCAGCTCCTATGCCAGCCCCAGTGATTTCAGCCTCAGCCATTTCGGAGTCCCCTTTTCCCCAGCCCCAGTGATTTCAGCTCTTTGTCAACCCACAAGCTTTATTTCACTGCCAGCTCTTCTGTTCCAGCTCCAGCCACGGCTTGCCACATCTCTGCCAGCAGAATCTTCTGCAGCTTCCAAGGGCACCCTCCCCGTCTTGGCTCCAGCTCTGCAACGCTTCAGCCCCTGCCCTAGAGCCTCCAAGTCCACCCCACCATGCGTATCCCAACCCCAGAATGATTTCACCTCCAGCCCTACAGTCCCCATCCCAGGTCCAGTACTACTATGCCAGCCCCACGGTGGTCTCTGCCTCCGTCGCACAGTCCCTTACTGAGCTGCACGCTTTGTATGCCGTTCCCACTGGCAATGCCAGGCCCACTTAGCATTTCCCAGACACACACACACACACACACACACACTGGCTTCCGGCTGCAGCCCTACGGTGGCCCTCACACCCAGTGGCAACATGCCGGCACGGGGGGGGGGGGGACTTCAGGCGCAAGCAGTCCTAAAGGGCCCCTTTCAGCCCTACACGGCCCGTCCCATGCTCAGACGCAGTAGCCAGCCCCACCCTCAATAGCCCAGGCCTCCAGTGAATTCGGCACCCCAACCCTACAGTCTCAGTATCCCATCGGCATAGTCTGCGCCACTTGCAGCTCCTATGCCAGCCCCAGTGATTTCAGCCTCAGCCATTTCGGAGTCCCCTTTTCCCCAGCCCCAGTGATTTCAGCTCTTTGTCAACCCACAAGCTTTATTTCACTGCCAGCTCTTCTGTTCCAGCTCCAGCCACGGCTTGCCACATCTCTGCCAGCAGAATCTTCTGCAGCTTCCAAGGGCACCCTCCCCGTCTTGGCTCCAGCTCTGCAACGCTTCAGCCCCTGCCCTAGAGCCTCCAAGTCCACCCCACCATGCGTATCCCAACCCCAGAATGATTTCACCTCCAGCCCTACAGTCCCCATCCCAGGTCCAGTACTACTATGCCAGCCCCACGGTGGTCTCTGCCTCCGTCGCACAGTCCCTTACTGAGCTGCACGCTTTGTATGCCGTTCCCACTGGCAATGCCAGGCCCACTTAGCATTTCCCAGACACACACACACACACACACACACACTGGCTTCCGGCTGCAGCCCTACGGTGGCCCTCACACCCAGTGGCAACATGCCGGCACGGGGGGGGGGGGGACTTCAGGCGCAAGCAGTCCTAAAGGGCCCCTTTCAGCCCTACACGGCCCGTCCCATGCTCAGACGCAGTAGCCAGCCCCACCCTCAATAGCCCAGGCCTCCAGTGAATTCGGCACCCCAACCCTACAGTCTCAGTATCCCATCGGCATAGTCTGCGCCACTTGCAGCTCCTATGCCAGCCCCAGTGATTTCAGCCTCAGCCATTTCGGAGTCCCCTTTTCCCCAGCCCCAGTGATTTCAGCTCTTTGTCAACCCACAAGCTTTATTTCACTGCCAGCTCTTCTGTTCCAGCTCCAGCCACGGCTTGCCACATCTCTGCCAGCAGAATCTTCTGCAGCTTCCAAGGGCACCCTCCCCGTCTTGGCTCCAGCTCTGCAACGCTTCAGCCCCTGCCCTAGAGCCTCCAAGTCCACCCCACCATGCGTATCCCAACCCCAGAATGATTTCACCTCCAGCCCTACAGTCCCCATCCCAGGTCCAGTACTACTATGCCAGCCCCACGGTGGTCTCTGCCTCCGTCGCACAGTCCCTTACTGAGCTGCACGCTTTGTATGCCGTTCCCACTAGCAATGCCAGGCCCACTTAGCATTTCCCAGACACACACACACACACACACACACACACACACACACACACACACACACACTGGCTTCCGGCTGCAGCCCTACGGTGGCCCTCACACCCAGTGGCAACATGCCGGCACGGGGGGGGGGGGGGGGGGGAACTTCAGGCGCAAGCAGTCCTAAAGGGCCCCTTTCAGCCCTACACGGCCCGTCCCATGCTCAGACGCAGTAGCCAGCCCCACCCTCAATAGCCCAGGCCTCCAGTGAATTCGGCACCCCAACCCTACAGTCTCAGTGTCCCATCGGCATAGTCTGCGCCACTTGCAGCTCCTATGCCAGCCCCAGTGATTTCAGCCTCAGCCATTTCGGAGTCCCCTTTTCCCCAGCCCCAGTGATTTCAGCTCTTTGTCAACCCACAAGCTTTATTTCACTGCCAGCTCTTCTGTTCCAGCTCCAGCCACGGCTTGCCACATCTCTGCCAGCAGAATCTTCTGCAGCTTCCAAGGGCACCCTCCCCGTCTTGGCTCCAGTTCTGCAACGCTTCAGCCCCTGCCCTAGAGCCTCCAAGTCCACCCCACCATGCGTATCCCAACCCCAGAATGATTTCACCTCCAGCCCTACAGTCCCCATCCCAGGTCCAGTACTACTATGCCAGCCCCACGGTGGTCTCTGCCTCCGTCGCACAGTCCCTTACTGAGCTGCACGCTTTGTATGCCGTTCCCACTGGCAATGCCAGGCCCACTTAGCATTTCCCAGACACACACACACACACACACACTGGCTTCCGGCTGCAGCCCTACGGTGGCCCTCACACCCAGTGGCAACATGCCAGCACGGGGGGGGGGGGGTGGAACTTCAGGCGCAAGCAGTCCTAAAGGACCCCTTTCAGCCCTACACGGCCCGTCCCATGCTCAGACGCAGTAGCCAGCCCCACCCTCAATAGCCCAGGCCTCCAGTGAATTCGGCACCCCAACCCTACAGTCTCAGTGTCCCATCGGCATAGTCTGCGCCACTTGCAGCTCCTATGCCAGCCCCAGTGATTTCAGCCTCAGCCATCTCGGAGTCCCCTTTTCCCCAGCCCCAGTGATTTCAGCTCTTTGTCAACCCACAAGCTTTATTTCACTGCCAGCTCTTCTGTTCCAGCTCCAGCCACGGCTTGCCACATCTCTGCCAGCAGAATCTTCTGCAGCTTCCAAGGGCACCCTCCCCGTCTTGGCTCCAGCTCTGCAACGCTTCAGCCCCTGCCCTAGAGCCTCCAAGTCCACCCCACCATGCGTATCCCAACCCCAGAATGATTTCACCTCCAGCCCTACAGTCCCCATCCCAGGTCCAGTACTACTATGCCAGCCCCACGGTGGTCTCTGCCTCCGTCGCACAGTCCCTTACTGAGCTGCACGCTTTGTATGCCGTTCCCACTGGCAATGCCAGGCCCACTTAGCATTTCCCAGACACACACACACACACACTGGCTTCCAGCTGCAGCCCTACGGTGGCCCTCACAACCAGTGGCAACATGCCGGCACGGGGGGGGGGGGGGGACTTCAGGCGCAAGCAGTCCTAAAGGGCCCCTTTCAGCCCTACACGGCCCGTCCCATGCTCAGACGCAGTAGCCAGCCCCACCCTCAATAGCCCAGGCCTCCAGTGAATTCGGCACCCCAACCCTACAGTCTCAGTGTCCCATCGGCATAGTCTGCGCCACTTGCAGCTCCTATGCCAGCCCCAGTGATTTCAGCCTCAGCCATCTCGGAGTCCCCTTTTCCCCAGCCCCAGTGATTTCAGCTCTTTGTCAACCCACAAGCTTTATTTCACTGCCAGCTCTTCTGTTCCAGCTCCAGCCACGGCTTGCCACATCTCTGCCAGCAGAATCTTCTGCAGCTTCCAAGGGCACCCTCCCCGTCTTGGCTCCAGCTCTGCAACGCTTCAGCCCCTGCCCTAGAGCCTCCAAGTCCACCCCACCATGCGTATCCCAACCCCAGAATGATTTCACCTCCAGCCCTACAGTCCCCATCCCAGGTCCAGTACTACTATGCCAGCCCCACGGTGGTCTCTGCCTCCGTCGCACAGTCCCTTACTGAGCTGCACGCTTTGTATGCCGTTCCCACTGGCAATGCCAGGCCCACTTAGCATTTCCCAGACACACACACACACACACACACTGGCTTCCGGCTGCAGCCCTACGGTGGCCCTCACACCCAGTGGCAACATGCCGGCACGGGGGGGGGGGGGGGGAACTTCAGGCGCAAGCAGTCCTAAAGGGCCCCTTTCAGCCCTACACGGCCCGTCCCATGCTCAGACGCAGTAGCCAGCCCCACCCTCAATAGCCCAGGCCTCCAGTGAATTCGGCACCCCAACCCTACAGTCTCAGTGTCCCATCGGCATAGTCTGCGCCACTTGCAGCTCCTATGCCAGCCCCAGTGATTTCAGCCTCAGCCATCTCGGAGTCCCCTTTTCCCCAGCCCCAGTGATTTCAGCTCTTTGTCAACCCACAAGCTTTATTTCACTGCCAGCTCTTCTGTTCCAGCTCCAGCCACGGCTTGCCACATCTCTGCCAGCAGAATCTTCTGCAGCTTCCAAGGGCACCCTCCCCGTCTTGGCTCCAGCTCTGCAACGCTTCAGCCCCTGCCCTAGAGCCTCCAAGTCCACCCCACCATGCGTATCCCAACCCCAGAATGATTTCACCTCCAGCCCTACAGTCCCCATCCCAGGTCCAGTACTACTATGCCAGCCCCACGGTGGTCTCTGCCTCCGTCGCACAGTCCCTTACTGAGCTGCACGCTTTGTATGCCGTTCCCACTGGCAATGCCAGGCCCACTTAGCATTTCCCAGACACACACACACACACACACTGGCTTCCGGCTGCAGCCCTACGGTGGCCCTCACACCCAGTGGCAACATGCCGGCACGGGGGGGGGGGACTTCAGGCGCAAGCAGTCCTAAAGGGCCCCTTTCAGCCCTACACGGCCCGTCCCATGCTCAGACGCAGTAGCTAGCCCCACCCTCAATAGCCCAGGCCTCCAGTGAATTCGGCACCCCAACCCTACAGTCTCAGTGTCCCATCGGCATAGTCTGCGCCACTTGCAGCTCCTATGCCAGCCCCAGTGATTTCAGCCTCAGCCATCTCGGAGTCCCCTTTTCCCCAGCCCCAGTGATTTCAGCTCTTTGTCAACCCACAAGCTTTATTTCACTGCCAGCTCTTCTGTTCCAGCTCCAGCCACGGCTTGCCACATCTCTGCCAGCAGAATCTTCTGCAGCTTCCAAGGGCACCCTCCCCGTCTTGGCTCCAGCTCTGCAACGCTTCAGCCCCTGCCCTAGAGCCTCCAAGTCCACCCCACCATGCGTATCCCAACCCCAGAATGATTTCACCTCCAGCCCTACAGTCCCCATCCCAGGTCCAGTACTACTATGCCAGCCCCACGGTGGTCTCTGCCTCCGTCGCACAGTCCCTTACTGAGCTGCACGCTTTGTATGCCGTTCCCACTGGCAATGCCAGGCCCACTTAGCATTTCCCAGACACACACACACACACACACACACTGGCTTCCGGCTGCAGCCCTACGGTGGCCCTCACACCCAGTGGCAACATGCCGGCACGGGGGGGGGGGGGGGGAACTTCAGGCGCAAGCAGTCCTAAAGGGCCCCTTTCAGCCCTACACGGCCCGTCCCATGCTCAGACGCAGTAGCCAGCCCCACCCTCAATAGCCCAGGCCTCCAGTGAATTCGGCACCCCAACCCTACAGTCTCAGTGTCCCATCGGCATAGTCTGCGCCACTTGCAGCTCCTATGCCAGCCCCAGTGATTTCAGCCTCAGCCATCTCGGAGTCCCCTTTTCCCCAGCCCCAGTGATTTCAGCTCTTTGTCAACCCACAAGCTTTATTTCACTGCCAGCTCTTCTGTTCCAGCTCCAGCCACGGCTTGCCACATCTCTGCCAGCAGAATCTTCTGCAGCTTCCAAGGGCACCCTCCCCGTCTTGGCTCCAGCTCTGCAACGCTTCAGCCCCTGCCCTAGAGCCTCCAAGTCCACCCCACCATGCGTATCCCAACCCCAGAATGATTTCACCTCCAGCCCTACAGTCCCCATCCCAGGTCCAGTACTACTATGCCAGCCCCACGGTGGTCTCTGCCTCCGTCGCACAGTCCCTTACTGAGCTGCACGCTTTGTATGCCGTTCCCACTGGCAATGCCAGGCCCACTTAGCATTTCCCAGACACACACACACACACACTGGCTTCCAGCTGCAGCCCTACGGTGGCCCTCACAACCAGTGGCAACATGCCGGCACGGGGGGGGGGGGGGGACTTCAGGCGCAAGCAGTCCTAAAGGGCCCCTTTCAGCCCTACACGGCCCGTCCCATGCTCAGACGCAGTAGCCAGCCCCACCCTCAATAGCCCAGGCCTCCAGTGAATTCGGCACCCCAACCCTACAGTCTCAGTGTCCCATCGGCATAGTCTGCGCCACTTGCAGCTCCTATGCCAGCCCCAGTGATTTCAGCCTCAGCCATCTCGGAGTCCCCTTTTCCCCAGCCCCAGTGATTTCAGCTCTTTGTCAACCCACAAGCTTTATTTCACTGCCAGCTCTTCTGTTCCAGCTCCAGCCACGGCTTGCCACATCTCTGCCAGCAGAATCTTCTGCAGCTTCCAAGGGCACCCTCCCCGTCTTGGCTCCAGCTCTGCAACGCTTCAGCCCCTGCCCTAGAGCCTCCAAGTCCACCCCACCATGCGTATCCCAACCCCAGAATGATTTCACCTCCAGCCCTACAGTCCCCATCCCAGGTCCAGTACTACTATGCCAGCCCCACGGTGGTCTCTGCCTCCGTCGCACAGTCCCTTACTGAGCTGCACGCTTTGTATGCCGTTCCCACTGGCAATGCCAGGCCCACTTAGCATTTCCCAGACACACACACACACACACTGGCTTCCGGCTGCAGCCCTACGGTGGCCCTCACACCCAGTGGCAACATGCCGGCACGGGGGGGGGGGACTTCAGGCGCAAGCAGTCCTAAAGGGCCCCTTTCAGCCCTACACGGCCCGTCCCATGCTCAGACGCAGTAGCCAGCCCCACCCTCAATAGCCCAGGCCTCCAGTGAATTCGGCACCCCAACCCTACAGTCTCAGTGTCCCATCGGCATAGTCTGCGCCACTTGCAGCTCCTATGCCAGCCCCAGTGATTTCAGCCTCAGCCATCTCGGAGTCCCCTTTTCCCCAGCCCCAGTGATTTCAGCTCTTTGTCAACCCACAAGCTTTATTTCACTGCCAGCTCTTCTGTTCCAGCTCCAGCCACGGCTTGCCACATCTCTGCCAGCAGAATCTTCTGCAGCTTCCAAGGGCACCCTCCCCGTCTTGGCTCCAGCTCTGCAACGCTTCAGCCCCTGCCCTAGAGCCTCCAAGTCCACCCCACCATGCGTATCCCAACCCCAGAATGATTTCACCTCCAGCCCTACAGTCCCCATCCCAGGTCCAGTACTACTATGCCAGCCCCACGGTGGTCTCTGCCTCCGTCGCACAGTCCCTTACTGAGCTGCACGCTTTGTATGCCGTTCCCACTGGCAATGCCAGGCCCACTTAGCATTTCCCAGACACACACACACACACACACACACTGGCTTCCGGCTGCAGCCCTAAGGTGGCCCTCACACCCAGTGGCAACATGCCGGCACGGGGGGGGGGGGGGGGGAACTTCAGGCGCAAGCAGTCCTAAAGGGCCCCTTTCAGCCCTACACGGCCCGTCCCATGCTCAGACGCAGTAGCCAGCCCCACCCTCAATAGCCCAGGCCTCCAGTGAATTCGGCACCCCAACCCTACAGTCTCAGTGTCCCATCGGCATAGTCTGCGCCACTTGCAGCTCCTATGCCAGCCCCAGTGATTTCAGCCTCAGCCATCTCGGAGTCCCCTTTTCCCCAGCCCCAGTGATTTCAGCTCTTTGTCAACCCACAAGCTTTATTTCACTGCCAGCTCTTCTGTTCCAGCTCCAGCCACGGCTTGCCACATCTCTGCCAGCAGAATCTTCTGCAGCTTCCAAGGGCACCCTCCCCGTCTTGGCTCCAGCTCTGCAACGCTTCAGCCCCTGCCCTAGAGCCTCCAAGTCCACCCCACCATGCGTATCCCAACCCCAGAATGATTTCACCTCCAGCCCTACAGTCCCCATCCCAGGTCCAGTACTACTATGCCAGCCCCACGGTGGTCTCTGCCTCCGTCGCACAGTCCCTTACTGAGCTGCACGCTTTGTATGCCGTTCCCACTGGCAATGCCAGGCCCACTTAGCATTTCCCAGACACACACACACACACACTGGCTTCCGGCTGCAGCCCTACGGTGGCCCTCACACCCAGTGGCAACATGCCGGCACGGGGGGGGGGGACTTCAGGCGCAAGCAGTCCTAAAGGGCCCCTTTCAGCCCTACACGGCCCGTCCCATGCTCAGACGCAGTAGCCAGCCCCACCCTCAATAGCCCAGGCCTCCAGTGAATTCGGCACCCCAACCCTACAGTCTCAGTGTCCCATCGGCATAGTCTGCGCCACTTGCAGCTCCTATGCCAGCCCCAGTGATTTCAGCCTCAGCCATCTCGGAGTCCCCTTTTCCCCAGCCCCAGTGATTTCAGCTCTTTGTCAACCCACAAGCTTTATTTCACTGCCAGCTCTTCTGTTCCAGCTCCAGCCACGGCTTGCCACATCTCTGCCAGCAGAATCTTCTGCAGCTTCCAAGGGCACCCTCCCCGTCTTGGCTCCAGCTCTGCAACGCTTCAGCCCCTGCCCTAGAGCCTCCAAGTCCACCCCACCATGCGTATCCCAACCCCAGAATGATTTCACCTCCAGCCCTACAGTCCCCATCCCAGGTCCAGTACTACTATGCCAGCCCCACGGTGGTCTCTGCCTCCGTCGCACAGTCCCTTACTGAGCTGCACGCTTTGTATGCCGTTCCCACTGGCAATGCCAGGCCCACTTAGCATTTCCCAGACACACACACACACACACTGGCTTCCGGCTGCAGCCCTACGGTGGCCCTCACAACCAGTGGCAACATGCCGGCACGGGGGGGGGGGGGGGACTTCAGGCGCAAGCAGTCCTAAAGGGCCCCTTTCAGCCCTACACGGCCCGTCCCATGCTCAGACGCAGTAGCCAGCCCCACCCTCAATAGCCCAGGCCTCCAGTGAATTCGGCACCCCAACCCTACAGTCTCAGTGTCCCATCGGCATAGTCTGCGCCACTTGCAGCTCCTATGCCAGCCCCAGTGATTTCAGCCTCAGCCATCTCGGAGTCCCCTTTTCCCCAGCCCCAGTGATTTCAGCTCTTTGTCAACCCACAAGCTTTATTTCACTGCCAGCTCTTCTGTTCCAGCTCCAGCCACGGCTTGCCACATCTCTGCCAGCAGAATCTTCTGCAGCTTCCAAGGGCACCCTCCCCGTCTTGGCTCCAGCTCTGCAACGCTTCAGCCCCTGCCCTAGAGCCTCCAAGTCCACCCCACCATGCGTATCCCAACCCCAGAATGATTTCACCTCCAGCCCTACAGTCCCCATCCCAGGTCCAGTACTACTATGCCAGCCCCACGGTGGTCTCTGCCTCCGTCGCACAGTCCCTTACTGAGCTGCACGCTTTGTATGCCGTTCCCACTGGCAATGCCAGGCCCACTTAGCATTTCCCAGACACACACACACACACACTGGCTTCCGGCTGCAGCCCTACGGTGGCCCTCACACCCAGTGGCAACATGCCGGCACGGGGGGGGGGGACTTCAGGCGCAAGCAGTCCTAAAGGGCCCCTTTCAGCCCTACACGGCCCGTCCCATGCTCAGACGCAGTAGCCAGCCCCACCCTCAATAGCCCAGGCCTCCAGTGAATTCGGCACCCCAACCCTACAGTCTCAGTGTCCCATCGGCATAGTCTGCGCCACTTGCAGCTCCTATGCCAGCCCCAGTGATTTCAGCCTCAGCCATCTCGGAGTCCCCTTTTCCCCAGCCCCAGTGATTTCAGCTCTTTGTCAACCCACAAGCTTTATTTCACTGCCAGCTCTTCTGTTCCAGCTCCAGCCACGGCTTGCCACATCTCTGCCAGCAGAATCTTCTGCAGCTTCCAAGGGCACCCTCCCCGTCTTGGCTCCAGCTCTGCAACGCTTCAGCCCCTGCCCTAGAGCCTCCAAGTCCACCCCACCATGCGTATCCCAACCCCAGAATGATTTCACCTCCAGCCCTACAGTCCCCATCCCAGGTCCAGTACTACTATGCCAGCCCCACGGTGGTCTCTGCCTCCGTCGCACAGTCCCTTACTGAGCTGCACGCTTTGTATGCCGTTCCCACTGGCAATGCCAGGCCCACTTAGCATTTCCCAGACACACACACACACACACACACACACACACACTGGCTTCCGGCTGCAGCCCTACGGTGGCCCTCACACCCAGTGGCAACATGCCGGCACGGGGGGGGGGGGGGGGAACTTCAGGCGCAAGCAGTCCTAAAGGGCCCCTTTCAGCCCTACACGGCCCGTCCCATGCTCAGACGCAGTAGCCAGCCCCACCCTCAATAGCCCAGGCCTCCAGTGAATTCGGCACCCCAACCCTACAGTCTCAGTGTCCCATCGGCATAGTCTGCGCCACTTGCAGCTCCTATGCCAGCCCCAGTGATTTCAGCCTCAGCCATCTCGGAGTCCCCTTTTCCCCAGCCCCAGTGATTTCAGCTCTTTGTCAACCCACAAGCTTTATTTCACTGCCAGCTCTTCTGTTCCAGCTCCAGCCACGGCTTGCCACATCTCTGCCAGCAGAATCTTCTGCAGCTTCCAAGGGCACCCTCCCCGTCTTGGCTCCAGCTCTGCAACGCTTCAGCCCCTGCCCTAGAGCCTCCAAGTCCACCCCACCATGCGTATCCCAACCCCAGAATGATTTCACCTCCAGCCCTACAGTCCCCATCCCAGGTCCAGTACTACTATGCCAGCCCCACGGTGGTCTCTGCCTCCGTCGCACAGTCCCTTACTGAGCTGCACGCTTTGTATGCCGTTCCCACTGGCAATGCCAGGCCCACTTAGCATTTCCCAGACACACACACACACACACTGGCTTCCAGCTGCAGCCCTACGGTGGCCCTCACAACCAGTGGCAACATGCCGGCACGGGGGGGGGGGGGGACTTCAGGCGCAAGCAGTCCTAAAGGGCCCCTTTCAGCCCTACACGGCCCGTCCCATGCTCAGACGCAGTAGCCAGCCCCACCCTCAATAGCCCAGGCCTCCAGTGAATTCGGCACCCCAACCCTACAGTCTCAGTGTCCCATCGGCATAGTCTGCGCCACTTGCAGCTCCTATGCCAGCCCCAGTGATTTCAGCCTCAGCCATCTCGGAGTCCCCTTTTCCCCAGCCCCAGTGATTTCAGCTCTTTGTCAACCCACAAGCTTTATTTCACTGCCAGCTCTTCTGTTCCAGCTCCAGCCACGGCTTGCCACATCTCTGCCAGCAGAATCTTCTGCAGCTTCCAAGGGCACCCTCCCCGTCTTGGCTCCAGCTCTGCAACGCTTCAGCCCCTGCCCTAGAGCCTCCAAGTCCACCCCACCATGCGTATCCCAACCCCAGAATGATTTCACCTCCAGCCCTACAGTCCCCATCCCAGGTCCAGTACTACTATGCCAGCCCCACGGTGGTCTCTGCCTCCGTCGCACAGTCCCTTACTGAGCTGCACGCTTTGTATGCCGTTCCCACTGGCAATGCCAGGCCCACTTAGCATTTCCCAGACACACACACACACACACACACACACTGGCTTCCGGCTGCAGCCCTACGGTGGCCCTCACACCCAGTGGCAACATGCCGGCACGGGGGGGGGGGGGGGGAACTTCAGGCGCAAGCAGTCCTAAAGGGCCCCTTTCAGCCCTACACGGCCCGTCCCATGCTCAGACGCAGTAGCCAGCCCCACCCTCAATAGCCCAGGCCTCCAGTGAATTCGGCACCCCAACCCTACAGTCTCAGTGTCCCATCGGCATAGTCTGCGCCACTTGCAGCTCCTATGCCAGCCCCAGTGATTTCAGCCTCAGCCATCTCGGAGTCCCCTTTTCCCCAGCCCCAGTGATTTCAGCTCTTTGTCAACCCACAAGCTTTATTTCACTGCCAGCTCTTCTGTTCCAGCTCCAGCCACGGCTTGCCACATCTCTGCCAGCAGAATCTTCTGCAGCTTCCAAGGGCACCCTCCCCGTCTTGGCTCCAGCTCTGCAACGCTTCAGCCCCTGCCCTAGAGCCTCCAAGTCCACCCCACCATGCGTATCCCAACCCCAGAATGATTTCACCTCCAGCCCTACAGTCCCCATCCCAGGTCCAGTACTACTATGCCAGCCCCACGGTGGTCTCTGCCTCCGTCGCACAGTCCCTTACTGAGCTGCACGCTTTGTATGCCGTTCCCACTGGCAATGCCAGGCCCACTTAGCATTTCCCAGACACACACACACACACACACACTGGCTTCCGGCTGCAGCCCTACGGTGGCCCTCACACCCAGTGGCAACATGCCGGCACGGGGGGGGGGGGGGGAACTTCAGGCGCAAGCAGTCCTAAAGGGCCCCTTTCAGCCCTACACGGCCCGTCCCATGCTCAGACGCAGTAGCCAGCCCCACCCTCAATAGCCCAGGCCTCCAGTGAATTCGGCACCCCAACCCTACAGTCTCAGTGTCCCATCGGCATAGTCTGCGCCACTTGCAGCTCCTATGCCAGCCCCAGTGATTTCAGCCTCAGCCATCTCGGAGTCCCCTTTTCCCCAGCCCCAGTGATTTCAGCTCTTTGTCAACCCACAAGCTTTATTTCACTGCCAGCTCTTCTGTTCCAGCTCCAGCCACGGCTTGCCACATCTCTGCCAGCAGAATCTTCTGCAGCTTCCAAGGGCACCCTCCCCGTCTTGGCTCCAGCTCTGCAACGCTTCAGCCCCTGCCCTAGAGCCTCCAAGTCCACCCCACCATGCGTATCCCAACCCCAGAATGATTTCACCTCCAGCCCTACAGTCCCCATCCCAGGTCCAGTACTACTATGCCAGCCCCACGGTGGTCTCTGCCTCCGTCGCACAGTCCCTTACTGAGCTGCACGCTTTGTATGCCGTTCCCACTGGCAATGCCAGGCCCACTTAGCATTTCCCAGACACACACACACACACACTGGCTTCCGGCTGCAGCCCTACGGTGGCCCTCACACCCAGTGGCAACATGCCGGCACGGGGGGGGGGGACTTCAGGCGCAAGCAGTCCTAAAGGGCCCCTTTCAGCCCTACACGGCCCGTCCCATGCTCAGACGCAGTAGCCAGCCCCACCCTCAATAGCCCAGGCCTCCAGTGAATTCGGCACCCCAACCCTACAGTCTCAGTGTCCCATCGGCATAGTCTGCGCCACTTGCAGCTCCTATGCCAGCCCCAGTGATTTCAGCCTCAGCCATCTCGGAGTCCCCTTTTCCCCAGCCCCAGTGATTTCAGCTCTTTGTCAACCCACAAGCTTTATTTCACTGCCAGCTCTTCTGTTCCAGCTCCAGCCACGGCTTGCCACATCTCTGCCAGCAGAATCTTCTGCAGCTTCCAAGGGCACCCTCCCCGTCTTGGCTCCAGCTCTGCAACGCTTCAGCCCCTGCCCTAGAGCCTCCAAGTCCACCCCACCATGCGTATCCCAACCCCAGAATGATTTCACCTCCAGCCCTACAGTCCCCATCCCAGGTCCAGTACTACTATGCCAGCCCCACGGTGGTCTCTGCCTCCGTCGCACAGTCCCTTACTGAGCTGCACGCTTTGTATGCCGTTCCCACTGGCAATGCCAGGCCCACTTAGCATTTCCCAGACACACACACACACACACTGGCTTCCAGCTGCAGCCCTACGGTGGCCCTCACAACCAGTGGCAACATGCCGGCACGGGGGGGGGGGGGGACTTCAGGCGCAAGCAGTCCTAAAGGGCCCCTTTCAGCCCTACACGGCCCGTCCCATGCTCAGACGCAGTAGCCAGCCCCACCCTCAATAGCCCAGGCCTCCAGTGAATTCGGCACCCCAACCCTACAGTCTCAGTGTCCCATCGGCATAGTCTGCGCCACTTGCAGCTCCTATGCCAGCCCCAGTGATTTCAGCCTCAGCCATCTCGGAGTCCCCTTTTCCCCAGCCCCAGTGATTTCAGCTCTTTGTCAACCCACAAGCTTTATTTCACTGCCAGCTCTTCTGTTCCAGCTCCAGCCACGGCTTGCCACATCTCTGCCAGCAGAATCTTCTGCAGCTTCCAAGGGCACCCTCCCCGTCTTGGCTCCAGCTCTGCAACGCTTCAGCCCCTGCCCTAGAGCCTCCAAGTCCACCCCACCATGCGTATCCCAACCCCAGAATGATTTCACCTCCAGCCCTACAGTCCCCATCCCAGGTCCAGTACTACTATGCCAGCCCCACGGTGGTCTCTGCCTCCGTCGCACAGTCCCTTACTGAGCTGCACGCTTTGTATGCCGTTCCCACTGGCAATGCCAGGCCCACTTAGCATTTCCCAGACACACACACACACACACACACACACTGGCTTCCGGCTGCAGCCCTACGGTGGCCCTCACACCCAGTGGCAACATGCCGGCACGGGGGGGGGGGGGGGGAACTTCAGGCGCAAGCAGTCCTAAAGGGCCCCTTTCAGCCCTACACGGCCCGTCCCATGCTCAGACGCAGTAGCCAGCCCCACCCTCAATAGCCCAGGCCTCCAGTGAATTCGGCACCCCAACCCTACAGTCTCAGTGTCCCATCGGCATAGTCTGCGCCACTTGCAGCTCCTATGCCAGCCCCAGTGATTTCAGCCTCAGCCATCTCGGAGTCCCCTTTTCCCCAGCCCCAGTGATTTCAGCTCTTTGTCAACCCACAAGCTTTATTTCACTGCCAGCTCTTCTGTTCCAGCTCCAGCCACGGCTTGCCACATCTCTGCCAGCAGAATCTTCTGCAGCTTCCAAGGGCACCCTCCCCGTCTTGGCTCCAGCTCTGCAACGCTTCAGCCCCTGCCCTAGAGCCTCCAAGTCCACCCCACCATGCGTATCCCAACCCCAGAATGATTTCACCTCCAGCCCTACAGTCCCCATCCCAGGTCCAGTACTACTATGCCAGCCCCACGGTGGTCTCTGCCTCCGTCGCACAGTCCCTTACTGAGCTGCACGCTTTGTATGCCGTTCCCACTGGCAATGCCAGGCCCACTTAGCATTTCCCAGACACACACACACACACACACACTGGCTTCCGGCTGCAGCCCTACGGTGGCCCTCACACCCAGTGGCAACATGCCGGCACGGGGGGGGGGGGGGGAACTTCAGGCGCAAGCAGTCCTAAAGGGCCCCTTTCAGCCCTACACGGCCCGTCCCATGCTCAGACGCAGTAGCCAGCCCCACCCTCAATAGCCCAGGCCTCCAGTGAATTCGGCACCCCAACCCTACAGTCTCAGTGTCCCATCGGCATAGTCTGCGCCACTTGCAGCTCCTATGCCAGCCCCAGTGATTTCAGCCTCAGCCATCTCGGAGTCCCCTTTTCCCCAGCCCCAGTGATTTCAGCTCTTTGTCAACCCACAAGCTTTATTTCACTGCCAGCTCTTCTGTTCCAGCTCCAGCCACGGCTTGCCACATCTCTGCCAGCAGAATCTTCTGCAGCTTCCAAGGGCACCCTCCCCGTCTTGGCTCCAGCTCTGCAACGCTTCAGCCCCTGCCCTAGAGCCTCCAAGTCCACCCCACCATGCGTATCCCAACCCCAGAATGATTTCACCTCCAGCCCTACAGTCCCCATCCCAGGTCCAGTACTACTATGCCAGCCCCACGGTGGTCTCTGCCTCCGTCGCACAGTCCCTTACTGAGCTGCACGCTTTGTATGCCGTTCCCACTGGCAATGCCAGGCCCACTTAGCATTTCCCAGACACACACACACACACACACTGGCTTCCGGCTGCAGCCCTACGGTGGCCCTCACACCCAGTGGCAACATGCCGGCACGGGGGGGGGGGACTTCAGGCGCAAGCAGTCCTAAAGGGCCCCTTTCAGCCCTACACGGCCCGTCCCATGCTCAGACGCAGTAGCCAGCCCCACCCTCAATAGCCCAGGCCTCCAGTGAATTCGGCACCCCAACCCTACAGTCTCAGTGTCCCATCGGCATAGTCTGCGCCACTTGCAGCTCCTATGCCAGCCCCAGTGATTTCAGCCTCAGCCATCTCGGAGTCCCCTTTTCCCCAGCCCCAGTGATTTCAGCTCTTTGTCAACCCACAAGCTTTATTTCACTGCCAGCTCTTCTGTTCCAGCTCCAGCCACGGCTTGCCACATCTCTGCCAGCAGAATCTTCTGCAGCTTCCAAGGGCACCCTCCCCGTCTTGGCTCCAGCTCTGCAACGCTTCAGCCCCTGCCCTAGAGCCTCCAAGTCCACCCCACCATGCGTATCCCAACCCCAGAATGATTTCACCTCCAGCCCTACAGTCCCCATCCCAGGTCCAGTACTACTATGCCAGCCCCACGGTGGTCTCTGCCTCCGTCGCACAGTCCCTTACTGAGCTGCACGCTTTGTATGCCGTTCCCACTGGCAATGCCAGGCCCACTTAGCATTTCCCAGACACACACACACACACACTGGCTTCCGGCTGCAGCCCTACGGTGGCCCTCACACCCAGTGGCAACATGCCGGCACGGGGGGGGGGGACTTCAGGCGCAAGCAGTCCTAAAGGGCCCCTTTCAGCCCTACACGGCCCGTCCCATGCTCAGACGCAGTAGCCAGCCCCACCCTCAATAGCCCAGGCCTCCAGTGAATTCGGCACCCCAACCCTACAGTCTCAGTGTCCCATCGGCATAGTCTGCGCCACTTGCAGCTCCTATGCCAGCCCCAGTGATTTCAGCCTCAGCCATCTCGGAGTCCCCTTTTCCCCAGCCCCAGTGATTTCAGCTCTTTGTCAACCCACAAGCTTTATTTCACTGCCAGCTCTTCTGTTCCAGCTCCAGCCACGGCTTGCCACATCTCTGCCAGCAGAATCTTCTGCAGCTTCCAAGGGCACCCTCCCCGTCTTGGCTCCAGCTCTGCAACGCTTCAGCCCCTGCCCTAGAGCCTCCAAGTCCACCCCACCATGCGTATCCCAACCCCAGAATGATTTCACCTCCAGCCCTACAGTCCCCATCCCAGGTCCAGTACTACTATGCCAGCCCCACGGTGGTCTCTGCCTCCGTCGCACAGTCCCTTACTGAGCTGCACGCTTTGTATGCCGTTCCCACTGGCAATGCCAGGCCCACTTAGCATTTCCCAGACACACACACACACACACACACACACACACACACACACACACTGGCTTCCGGCTGCAGCCCTACGGTGGCCCTCACACCCAGTGGCAACATGCCGGCACGGGGGGGGGGGGGACTTCAGGCGCAAGCAGTCCTAAAGGGCCCATTTCAGCCCTACACGGCCCGTCCCATGCTCAGACGCAGTAGCCAGCCCCACCCTCAATAGCCCAGGCCTCCAGTGAATTCGGCACCCCAACCCTACAGTCTCAGTGTCCCATCGGCATAGTCTGCGCCACTTGCAGCTCCTATGCCAGCCCCAGTGATTTCAGCCTCAGCCATCTCGGAGTCCCCTTTTCCCCAGCCCCAGTGATTTCAGCTCTTTGTCAACCCACAAGCTTTATTTCACTGCCAGCTCTTCTGTTCCAGCTCCAGCCACGGCTTGCCACATCTCTGCCAGCAGAATCTTCTGCAGCTTCCAAGGGCACCCTCCCCGTCTTGGCTCCAGCTCTGCAACGCTTCAGCCCCTGCCCTAGAGCCTCCAAGTCCACCCCACCATGCGTATCCCAACCCCAGAATGATTTCACCTCCAGCCCTACAGTCCCCATCCCAGGTCCAGTACTACTATGCCAGCCCCACGGTGGTCTCTGCCTCCGTCGCACAGTCCCTTACTGAGCTGCACGCTTTGTATGCCGTTCCCACTGGCAATGCCAGGCCCACTTAGCATTTCCCAGACACACACACACACACACACACACACACACACACACTGGCTTCCGGCTGCAGCCCTACGGTGGCCCTCACACCCAGTGGCAACATGCCGGCACGGGGGGGGGGGGGGGGGGGAACTTCAGGCGCAAGCAGTCCTAAAGGGCCCCTTTCAGCCCTACACGGCCCGTCCCATGCTCAGACGCAGTAGCCAGCCCCACCCTCAATAGCCCAGGCCTCCAGTGAATTCGGCACCCCAACCCTACAGTCTCAGTGTCCCATCGGCATAGTCTGCGCCACTTGCAGCTCCTATGCCAGCCCCAGTGATTTCAGCCTCAGCCATTTCGGAGTCCCCTTTTCCCCAGCCCCAGTGATTTCAGCTCTTTGTCAACCCACAAGCTTTATTTCACTGCCAGCTCTTCTGTTCCAGCTCCAGCCACGGCTTGCCACATCTCTGCCAGCAGAATCTTCTGCAGCTTCCAAGGGCACCCTCCCCGTCTTGGCTCCAGCTCTGCAACGCTTCAGCCCCTGCCCTAGAGCCTCCAAGTCCACCCCACCATGCGTATCCCAACCCCAGAATGATTTCACCTCCAGCCCTACAGTCCCCATCCCAGGTCCAGTACTACTATGCCAGCCCCACGGTGGTCTCTGCCTCCGTCGCACAGTCCCTTACTGAGCTGCACGCTTTGTATGCCGTTCCCACTGGCAATGCCAGGCCCACTTAGCATTTCCCAGACACACACACACACACACACACACACTGGCTTCCGGCTGCAGCCCTACGGTGGCCCTCACACCCAGTGGCAACATGCCGGCACGGGGGGGGGGGGGGGGGGAACTTCAGGCGCAAGCAGTCCTAAAGGGCCCCTTTCAGCCCTACACGGCCCGTCCCATGCTCAGACGCAGTAGCCAGCCCCACCCTCAATAGCCCAGGCCTCCAGTGAATTCGGCACCCCAACCCTACAGTCTCAGTGTCCCATCGGCATAGTCTGCGCCACTTGCAGCTCCTATGCCAGCCCCAGTGATTTCAGCCTCAGCCATCTCGGAGTCCCCTTTTCCCCAGCCCCAGTGATTTCAGCTCTTTGTCAACCCACAAGCTTTATTTCACTGCCAGCTCTTCTGTTCCAGCTCCAGCCACGGCTTGCCACATCTCTGCCAGCAGAATCTTCTGCAGCTTCCAAGGGCACCCTCCCCGTCTTGGCTCCAGCTCTGCAACGCTTCAGCCCCTGCCCTAGAGCCTCCAAGTCCACCCCACCATGCGTATCCCAACCCCAGAATGATTTCACCTCCAGCCCTACAGTCCCCATCCCAGGTCCAGTACTACTATGCCAGCCCCACGGTGGTCTCTGCCTCCGTCGCACAGTCCCTTACTGAGCTGCACGCTTTGTATGCCGTTCCCACTGGCAATGCCAGGCCCACTTAGCATTTCCCAGACACACACACACACACACACACTGGCTTCCGGCTGCAGCCCTACGGTGGCCCTCACACCCAGTGGCAACATGCCGGCACGGGGGGGGGGGGGGGGGAACTTCAGGCGCAAGCAGTCCTAAAGGGCCCCTTTCAGCCCTACACGGCCCGTCCCATGCTCAGACGCAGTAGCCAGCCCCACCCTCAATAGCCCAGGCCTCCAGTGAATTCGGCACCCCAACCCTACAGTCTCAGTGTCCCATCGGCATAGTCTGCGCCACTTGCAGCTCCTATGCCAGCCCCAGTGATTTCAGCCTCAGCCATCTCGGAGTCCCCTTTTCCCCAGCCCCAGTGATTTCAGCTCTTTGTCAACCCACAAGCTTTATTTCACTGCCAGCTCTTCTGTTCCAGCTCCAGCCACGGCTTGCCACATCTCTGCCAGCAGAATCTTCTGCAGCTTCCAAGGGCACCCTCCCCGTCTTGGCTCCAGCTCTGCAACGCTTCAGCCCCTGCCCTAGAGCCTCCAAGTCCACCCCACCATGCGTATCCCAACCCCAGAATGATTTCACCTCCAGCCCTACAGTCCCCATCCCAGGTCCAGTACTACTATGCCAGCCCCACGGTGGTCTCTGCCTCCGTCGCACAGTCCCTTACTGAGCTGCACGCTTTGTATGCCGTTCCCACTGGCAATGCCAGGCCCACTTAGCATTTCCCAGACACACACACACACACACTGGCTTCCGGCTGCAGCCCTACGGTGGCCCTCACACCCAGTGGCAACATGCCGGCACGGGGGGGGGGGACTTCAGGCGCAAGCAGTCCTAAAGGGCCCCTTTCAGCCCTACACGGCCCGTCCCATGCTCAGACGCAGTAGCCAGCCCCACCCTCAATAGCCCAGGCCTCCAGTGAATTCGGCACCCCAACCCTACAGTCTCAGTGTCCCATCGGCATAGTCTGCGCCACTTGCAGCTCCTATGCCAGCCCCAGTGATTTCAGCCTCAGCCATCTCGGAGTCCCCTTTTCCCCAGCCCCAGTGATTTCAGCTCTTTGTCAACCCACAAGCTTTATTTCACTGCCAGCTCTTCTGTTCCAGCTCCAGCCACGGCTTGCCACATCTCTGCCAGCAGAATCTTCTGCAGCTTCCAAGGGCACCCTCCCCGTCTTGGCTCCAGCTCTGCAACGCTTCAGCCCCTGCCCTAGAGCCTCCAAGTCCACCCCACCATGCGTATCCCAACCCCAGAATGATTTCACCTCCAGCCCTACAGTCCCCATCCCAGGTCCAGTACTACTATGCCAGCCCCACGGTGGTCTCTGCCTCCGTCGCACAGTCCCTTACTGAGCTGCACGCTTTGTATGCCGTTCCCACTGGCAATGCCAGGCCCACTTAGCATTTCCCAGACACACACACACACACACACACTGGCTTCCGGCTGCAGCCCTACGGTGGCCCTCACACCCAGTGGCAACATGCCGGCACGGGGGGGGGGGGGGGGGAACTTCAGGCGCAAGCAGTCCTAAAGGGCCCCTTTCAGCCCTACACGGCCCGTCCCATGCTCAGACGCAGTAGCCAGCCCCACCCTCAATAGCCCAGGCCTCCAGTGAATTCGGCACCCCAACCCTACAGTCTCAGTGTCCCATCGGCATAGTCTGCGCCACTTGCAGCTCCTATGCCAGCCCCAGTGATTTCAGCCTCAGCCATCTCGGAGTCCCCTTTTCCCCAGCCCCAGTGATTTCAGCTCTTTGTCAACCCACAAGCTTTATTTCACTGCCAGCTCTTCTGTTCCAGCTCCAGCCACGGCTTGCCACATCTCTGCCAGCAGAATCTTCTGCAGCTTCCAAGGGCACCCTCCCCGTCTTGGCTCCAGCTCTGCAACGCTTCAGCCCCTGCCCTAGAGCCTCCAAGTCCACCCCACCATGCGTATCCCAACCCCAGAATGATTTCACCTCCAGCCCTACAGTCCCCATCCCAGGTCCAGTACTACTATGCCAGCCCCACGGTGGTCTCTGCCTCCGTCGCACAGTCCCTTACTGAGCTGCACGCTTTGTATGCCGTTCCCACTGGCAATGCCAGGCCCACTTAGCATTTCCCAGACACACACACACACACACTGGCTTCCGGCTGCAGCCCTACGGTGGCCCTCACACCCAGTGGCAACATGCCGGCACGGGGGGGGGGGACTTCAGGCGCAAGCAGTCCTAAAGGGCCCCTTTCAGCCCTACACGGCCCGTCCCATGCTCAGACGCAGTAGCCAGCCCCACCCTCAATAGCCCAGGCCTCCAGTGAATTCGGCACCCCAACCCTACAGTCTCAGTGTCCCATCGGCATAGTCTGCGCCACTTGCAGCTCCTATGCCAGCCCCAGTGATTTCAGCCTCAGCCATCTCGGAGTCCCCTTTTCCCCAGCCCCAGTGATTTCAGCTCTTTGTCAACCCACAAGCTTTATTTCACTGCCAGCTCTTCTGTTCCAGCTCCAGCCACGGCTTGCCACATCTCTGCCAGCAGAATCTTCTGCAGCTTCCAAGGGCACCCTCCCCGTCTTGGCTCCAGCTCTGCAACGCTTCAGCCCCTGCCCTAGAGCCTCCAAGTCCACCCCACCATGCGTATCCCAACCCCAGAATGATTTCACCTCCAGCCCTACAGTCCCCATCCCAGGTCCAGTACTACTATGCCAGCCCCACGGTGGTCTCTGCCTCCGTCGCACAGTCCCTTACTGAGCTGCACGCTTTGTATGCCGTTCCCACTGGCAATGCCAGGCCCACTTAGCATTTCCCAGACACACACACACACACACACACTGGCTTCCGGCTGCAGCCCTACGGTGGCCCTCACACCCAGTGGCAACATGCCGGCACGGGGGGGGGGGGGGGGGAACTTCAGGCGCAAGCAGTCCTAAAGGGCCCCTTTCAGCCCTACACGGCCCGTCCCATGCTCAGACGCAGTAGCCAGCCCCACCCTCAATAGCCCAGGCCTCCAGTGAATTCGGCACCCCAACCCTACAGTCTCAGTGTCCCATCGGCATAGTCTGCGCCACTTGCAGCTCCTATGCCAGCCCCAGTGATTTCAGCCTCAGCCATCTCGGAGTCCCCTTTTCCCCAGCCCCAGTGATTTCAGCTCTTTGTCAACCCACAAGCTTTATTTCACTGCCAGCTCTTCTGTTCCAGCTCCAGCCACGGCTTGCCACATCTCTGCCAGCAGAATCTTCTGCAGCTTCCAAGGGCACCCTCCCCGTCTTGGCTCCAGCTCTGCAACGCTTCAGCCCCTGCCCTAGAGCCTCCAAGTCCACCCCACCATGCGTATCCCAACCCCAGAATGATTTCACCTCCAGCCCTACAGTCCCCATCCCAGGTCCAGTACTACTATGCCAGCCCCACGGTGGTCTCTGCCTCCGTCGCACAGTCCCTTACTGAGCTGCACGCTTTGTATGCCGTTCCCACTGGCAATGCCAGGCCCACTTAGCATTTCCCAGACACACACACACACACACTGGCTTCCGGCTGCAGCCCTACGGTGGCCCTCACACCCAGTGGCAACATGCCGGCACGGGGGGGGGGGACTTCAGGCGCAAGCAGTCCTAAAGGGCCCCTTTCAGCCCTACACGGCCCGTCCCATGCTCAGACGCAGTAGCCAGCCCCACCCTCAATAGCCCAGGCCTCCAGTGAATTCGGCACCCCAACCCTACAGTCTCAGTGTCCCATCGGCATAGTCTGCGCCACTTGCAGCTCCTATGCCAGCCCCAGTGATTTCAGCCTCAGCCATCTCGGAGTCCCCTTTTCCCCAGCCCCAGTGATTTCAGCTCTTTGTCAACCCACAAGCTTTATTTCACTGCCAGCTCTTCTGTTCCAGCTCCAGCCACGGCTTGCCACATCTCTGCCAGCAGAATCTTCTGCAGCTTCCAAGGGCACCCTCCCCGTCTTGGCTCCAGCTCTGCAACGCTTCAGCCCCTGCCCTAGAGCCTCCAAGTCCACCCCACCATGCGTATCCCAACCCCAGAATGATTTCACCTCCAGCCCTACAGTCCCCATCCCAGGTCCAGTACTACTATGCCAGCCCCACGGTGGTCTCTGCCTCCGTCGCACAGTCCCTTACTGAGCTGCACGCTTTGTATGCCGTTCCCACTGGCAATGCCAGGCCCACTTAGCATTTCCCAGACACACACACACACACACTGGCTTCCGGCTGCAGCCCTACGGTGGCCCTCACACCCAGTGGCAACATGCCGGCACGGGGGGGGGGGGACTTCAGGCGCAAGCAGTCCTAAAGGGCCCCTTTCAGCCCTACACGGCCCGTCCCATGCTCAGACGCAGTAGCCAGCCCCACCCTCAATAGCCCAGGCCTCCAGTGAATTCGGCACCCCAACCCTACAGTCTCAGTGTCCCATCGGCATAGTCTGCGCCACTTGCAGCTCCTATGCCAGCCCCAGTGATTTCAGCCTCAGCCATCTCGGAGTCCCCTTTTCCCCAGCCCCAGTGATTTCAGCTCTTTGTCAACCCACAAGCTTTATTTCACTGCCAGCTCTTCTGTTCCAGCTCCAGCCACGGCTTGCCACATCTCTGCCAGCAGAATCTTCTGCAGCTTCCAAGGGCACCCTCCCCGTCTTGGCTCCAGCTCTGCAACGCTTCAGCCCCTGCCCTAGAGCCTCCAAGTCCACCCCACCATGCGTATCCCAACCCCAGAATGATTTCACCTCCAGCCCTACAGTCCCCATCCCAGGTCCAGTACTACTATGCCAGCCCCACGGTGGTCTCTGCCTCCGTCGCACAGTCCCTTACTGAGCTGCACGCTTTGTATGCCGTTCCCACTGGCAATGCCAGGCCCACTTAGCATTTCCCAGACACACACACACACACACTGGCTTCCGGCTGCAGCCCTACGGTGGCCCTCACACCCAGTGGCAACATGCCGGCACGGGGGGGGGGGACTTCAGGCGCAAGCAGTCCTAAAGGGCCCCTTTCAGCCCTACACGGCCCGTCCCATGCTCAGACGCAGTAGCCAGCCCCACCCTCAATAGCCCAGGCCTCCAGTGAATTCGGCACCCCAACCCTACAGTCTCAGTGTCCCATCGGCATAGTCTGCGCCACTTGCAGCTCCTATGCCAGCCCCAGTGATTTCAGCCTCAGCCATCTCGGAGTCCCCTTTTCCCCAGCCCCAGTGATTTCAGCTCTTTGTCAACCCACAAGCTTTATTTCACTGCCAGCTCTTCTGTTCCAGCTCCAGCCACGGCTTGCCACATCTCTGCCAGCAGAATCTTCTGCAGCTTCCAAGGGCACCCTCCCCGTCTTGGCTCCAGCTCTGCAACGCTTCAGCCCCTGCCCTAGAGCCTCCAAGTCCACCCCACCATGCGTATCCCAACCCCAGAATGATTTCACCTCCAGCCCTACAGTCCCCATCCCAGGTCCAGTACTACTATGCCAGCCCCACGGTGGTCTCTGCCTCCGTCGCACAGTCCCTTACTGAGCTGCACGCTTTGTATGCCGTTCCCACTGGCAATGCCAGGCCCACTTAGCATTTCCCAGACACACACACACACACTGGCTTCCAGCTGCAGCCCTACGGTGGCCCTCACAACCAGTGGCAACATGCCGGCACGGGGGGGGGGGGGGAACTTCAGGCGCAAGCAGTCCTAAAGGGCCCCTTTCAGCCCTACACGGCCCGTCCCATGCTCAGACGCAGTAGCCAGCCCCACCCTCAATAGCCCAGGCCTCCAGTGAATTCGGCACCCCAACCCTACAGTCTCAGTGTCCCATCGGCATAGTCTGCGCCACTTGAAGCTCCTATGCCAGCCCCAGTGATTTCAGCCGCAGCCATTTCGGAGTCCCCTTTTCCCCAGCCCCAGTGATTTCAGCTCTTTGTCAACCCACAAGCTTTATTTCACTGCCAGCTCTTCTGTTCCAGCTCCAGCCACGGCTTGCCACATCTCTGCCAGCAGAATCTTCTGCAGCTTCCAAGGGCACCCTCCCCGTCTTGGCTCCAGCTCTGCAACGCTTCAGCCCCTGCCCTAGAGCCTCCAAGTCCACCCCACCATGCGTATCCCAACCCCAGAATGATTTCACCTCCAGCCCTACAGTCCCCATCCCAGGTCCAGTACTACTATGCCAGCCCCACGGTGGTCTCTGCCTCCGTCGCACAGTCCCTTACTGAGCTGCACGCTTTGTATGCCGTTCCCACTGGCAATGCCAGGCCCACTTAGCATTTCCCAGACACACACACACACACACACACTGGCTTCCGGCTGCAGCCCTACGGTGGCCCTCACACCCAGTGGCAACATGCCAGCACGGGGGGGGGGGGGGGAACTTCAGGCGCAAGCAGTCCTAAAGGGCCCCTTTCAGCCCTACACGGCCCGTCCCATGCTCAGACGCAGTAGCCAGCCCCACCCTCAATAGCCCAGGACTCCAGTGAATTCGGCACCCCAACCCTACAGTCTCAGTGTCCCATCGGCATAGTCTGCGCCACTTGCAGCTCCTATGCCAGCCCCAGTGATTTCAGCCTCAGCCATCTCGGAGTCCCCTTTTCCCCAGCCCCAGTGATTTCAGCTCTTTGTCAACCCACAAGCTTTATTTCACTGCCAGCTCTTCTGTTCCAGCTCCAGCCACGGCTTGCCACATCTCTGCCAGCAGAATCTTCTGCAGCTTCCAAGGGCACCCTCCCCGTCTTGGCTCCAGCTCTGCAACGCTTCAGCCCCTGCCCTAGAGCCTCCAAGTCCACCCCACCATGCGTATCCCAACCCCAGAATGATTTCACCTCCAGCCCTACAGTCCCCATCCCAGGTCCAGTACTACTATGCCAGCCCCACGGTGGTCTCTGCCTCCGTCGCACAGTCCCTTACTGAGCTGCACGCTTTGTATGCCGTTCCCACTGGCAATGCCAGGCCCACTTAGCATTTCCCAGACACACACACACACACACACACTGGCTTCCGGCTGCAGCCCTACGGTGGCCCTCACACCCAGTGGCAACATGCCGGCACGGGGGGGGGGGGGGGGGGGGGACTTCAGGCGCAAGCAGTCCTAAAGGGCCCCTTTCAGCCCTACACGGCCCGTCCCATGCTCAGACGCAGTAGCCAGCCCCACCCTCAATAGCCCAGGCCTCCAGTGAATTCGGCACCCCAACCCTACAGTCTCAGTGTCCCATCGGCATAGTCTGCGCCACTTGCAGCTCCTATGCCAGCCCCAGTGATTTCAGCCTCAGCCATTTCGGAGTCCCCTTTTCCCCAGCCCCAGTGATTTCAGCTCTTTGTCAACCCACAAGCTTTATTTCACTGCCAGCTCTTCTGTTCCAGCTCCAGCCACGGCTTGCCACATCTCTGCCAGCAGAATCTTCTGCAGCTTCCAAGGGCACCCTCCCCGTCTTGGCTCCAGCTCTGCAACGCTTCAGCCCCTGCCCTAGAGCCTCCAAGTCCACCCCACCATGCGTATCCCAACCCCAGAATGATTTCACCTCCAGCCCTACAGTCCCCATCCCAGGTCCAGTACTACTATGCCAGCCCCACGGTGGTCTCTGCCTCCGTCGCACAGTCCCTTACTGAGCTGCACGCTTTGTATGCCGTTCCCACTGGCAATGCCAGGCCCACTTAGCATTTCCCAGACACACAGACACACACACACACTGGCTTCCGGCTGCAGCCCTACGGTGGCCCTCACACCCAGTGGCAACATGCCAGCACGGGGGGGGGGGGGGGAACTTCAGGCGCAAGCAGTCCTAAAGGGCCCCTTTCAGCCCTACACGGCCTGTCCCATGCTCAGACGCAGTAGCCAGCCCCACCCTCAATAGCCCAGGCCTCCAGTGAATTCGGCACCCCAACCCTACAGTCTCAGTGTCCCATCGGCATAGTCTGCGCCACTTGCAGCTCCTATGCCAGCCCCAGTGATTTCAGCCTCAGCCATTTCGGAGTCCCCTTTTCCCCAGCCCCAGTGATTTCAGCTCTTTGTCAACCCACAAGCTTTATTTCACTGCCAGCTCTTCTGTTCCAGCTCCAGCCACGGCTTGCCACATCTCTGCCAGCAGAATCTTCTGCAGCTTCCAAGGGCACCCTCCCCGTCTTGGCTCCAGCTCTGCAACGCTTCAGCCCCTGCCCTAGAGCCTCCAAGTCCACCCCACCATGCGTATCCCAACCCCAGAATGATTTCACCTCCAGCCCTACAGTCCCCATCCCAGGTCCAGTACTACTATGCCAGCCCCACGGTGGTCTCTGCCTCCGTCGCACAGTCCCTTACTGAGCTGCACGCTTTGTATGCCGTTCCCACTGGCAATGCCAGGCCCACTTAGCATTTCCCAGACACACACACACACACTGGCTTCCAGCTGCAGCCCTACGGTGGCCCTCACACCCAGTGGCAACATGCCGGCACGGGGGGGGGGGGGGGAACTTCAGGCGCAAGCAGTCCTAAAGGGCCCCTTTCAGCCCTACACGGCCCGTCCCATGCTCAGACGCAGTAGCCAGCCCCACCCTCAATAGCCCAGGCCTCCAGTGAATTCGGCACCCCAACCCTACAGTCTCAGTGTCCCATCGGCATAGTCTGCGCCACTTGAAGCTCCTATGCCAGCCCCAGTGATTTCAGCCGCAGCCATTTCGGAGTCCCCTTTTCCCCAGCCCCAGTGATTTCAGCTCTTTGTCAACCCACAAGCTTTATTTCACTGCCAGCTCTTCTGTTCCAGCTCCAGCCACGGCTTGCCACATCTCTGCCAGCAGAATCTTCTGCAGCTTCCAAGGGCACCCTCCCCGTCTTGGCTCCAGCTCTGCAACGCTTCAGCCCCTGCCCTAGAGCCTCCAAGTCCACCCCACCATGCGTATCCCAACCCCAGAATGATTTCACCTCCAGCCCTACAGTCCCCATCCCAGGTCCAGTACTACTATGCCAGCCCCACGGTGGTCTCTGCCTCCGTCGCACAGTCCCTTACTGAGCTGCACGCTTTGTATGCCGTTCCCACTGGCAATGCCAGGCCCACTTAGCATTTCCCAGACACACACACACACTGGCTTCCAGCTGCAGCCCTACGGTGGCCCTCACACCCAGTGGCAACATGCCGGCACGGGAGGGGGGGGACTTCAGGCGCAAGCAGTCCTAAAGGGCCCCTTTCAGCCCTACACGGCCCGTCCCATGCTCAGACGCAGTAGCCAGCCCCACCCTCAATAGCCCAGGCCTCCAGTGAATTCGGCACCCCAACCCTACAGTCTCAGTGTCCCATCGGCATAGTCTGCGCCACTTGCAGCTCCTATGCCAGCCCCAGTGATTTCAGCCTCAGCCATCTCGGAGTCCCCTTTTCCCCAGCCCCAGTGATTTCAGCTCTTTGTCAACCCACAAGCTTTATTTCACTGCCAGCTCTTCTGTTCCAGCTCCAGCCACGGCTTGCCACATCTCTGCCAGCAGAATCTTCTGCAGCTTCCAAGGGCACCCTCCCCGTCTTGGCTCCAGCTCTGCAACGCTTCAGCCCCTGCCCTAGAGCCTCCAAGTCCACCCCACCATGCGTATCCCAACCCCAGAATGATTTCACCTCCAGCCCTACAGTCCCCATCCCAGGTCCAGTACTACTATGCCAGCCCCACGGTGGTCTCTGCCTCCGTCGCACAGTCCCTTACTGAGCTGCACGCTTTGTATGCCGTTCCCACTGGCAATGCCAGGCCCACTTAGCATTTCCCAGACACACACACACACACACACACACACACTGGCTTCCGGCTGCAGCCCTACGGTGGCCCTCACACCCCGTGGCAACATTCCGGCACGGGGGGGGGGGGGGACTTCAGGCGCAAGCAGTCCTAAAGGGCCCCTTTCAGCCCTACACGGCCCGTCCCATGCTCAGACGCAGTAGCCAGCCCCACCCTCAATAGCCCAGGCCTCCAGTGAATTCGGCACCCCAACCCTACAGTCTCAGTGTCCCATCGGCATAGTCTGCGCCACTTGCAGCTCCTATGCCAGCCCCAGTGATTTCAGCCTCAGCCATTTCGGAGTCCCCTTTTCCCCAGCCCCAGTGATTTCAGCTCTTTGTCAACCCACAAGCTTTATTGTACTGCCACATCTTCTGTTTCAGTTCTGGATCCACGTAGTCCCAGCTATGCTGCATCATGCTCTTACTGTTTTGCAGGACAGGGTATTTGCTTCAGCTACATGTCTGTATAGTTTCAGCTCACCTCCTGAACCCATATTCCAGCCCCAATCTGATAATCCTAACTCCACTAACAGTTCTAGACTCCCTCTCCCATCCCTTAATGATTTCATCGCCACTCACACACTTGACATCTTGGCTCCATATTCCCTATCCCAGCCCCAAAGACGCTTGTCCTCAAATCCTACCATATTTCTGTCTCCTGCAGTTCTGCTTGCTCAGCTCCAGCTCCTCAGCTTCTCGCTGCCAGCAGCTAAAAGCCGCTGCTGCTTCTCACTGCAGCCCGGGGCTGTTGATAAGGCCAGAAATCAATTACTGTGATCACTACAGCATCTCTTGGAGTTGTCCCACCCATCCTGAAGGGATCCCATCTCTGGGGAGACTTGAGGCCTGATGCCCAACATGTACCTTCCCCCCCGCCCTTGACCTCCCAACCCTCTCGCAAAGGCCCCCTCCCTCACTTCCCCCAGGCAGCCCATGTTTCAGCCCGAGCCCTACAACCCTTATTGAGTTAACATCAGATATGTAGTAATAACAACTTACTAAAAGTTTGTAATAAAAGAGCAAAATAATGAAGTAGTTTAATAAAGGAAGCTGTGATTACTGCAAAGAAAAGCAAAATAAAACTTAAAAATGGAAAAAAACCCAGCTTTATTCCCAGCATTTCCCAGTTGTCTAAATGCAGAAAACGACAAAACGGGTGCTCCCCGGCCGCCACTAGCAGCAGCTGTTCGCCCTTAGACGCTCCAGGTCCCCCCAGCGGCCGCCAGAGCCGCGCAGGGCGCGGCGTAAAGAACTGGGCACCGCCGCCCCCCCACAGACGCAGGAGCCGCGTCCGTGCTCACCAGCGCTCCGCGCAGCGACATCCGCGCGGGTCCCGTCCTGGCGCTGCGGCGCTCCTCAGGTCGGGCACCTGCAGCTCCCGCCGCCTCGGCGCCGCCCCTCGCCGCCTCGGCGACGCCCCTCGCCGCCGCCGCGCCGCCCCTCGCCGCCGCCGCCGCCGCCGCCTCCGCCGCCGCCTCCGCCTCCTCGGCGCCGCCCAACTAACGCCCGCCTCCCCAGCGCACGCTATTTATAGGCAATAGCCGGCCAGCCCAGCCAATCACATCCCGAGGCAGCGCCGGCTCCGCCAATCCCAGCCCGCCCCTTCCCGCCGCACTCTGTTCCGCGACCCCCCGCAGTCCCCTCACGGCCCGCTCCCGCGATTCCGCCCGCTGCCCGCCGTCTCCCCGTTTACTTGGCAGAACTCTCCCCGCCCTTTCCAAGCCCCAGCATCACCTGACGAGGCTCCGCCGGCTCCCAAAGCAGCGGCGGCGGGAGCAGAGCACCAGGCGAACGATCGCCCAGGGCCACGCCCGGATTGATAGGGCGGCTGTGATTGGACAGGGCGGAGAAAGGCGGGCCGGCATTGGCGGGGCCCGGAAGCTGCGCGGCTGCAGCTCATGGGAGCGCGGGGCGCTCAGCCGGAAGGAGCCAGTGCTGCTCCAAGGGTCCGCGGTCGCGCTGGGTCCCGCTCCCGATACTCCCCTCCCCTTCTCCGACCTCTCGTGCCCAGGTCCCGGCTAAAAGGGCTGCCCGGGAGTGGTTGCGGGTGGCAAAGTCGGGCTCTGCGTTCGTATCCCGGACCAGGGAGGGGCGGTGACTTCGTGAGGAGAGGGTCGGCGGCAGCGAGGGGGCCGCGGAGCGGGGAGGGCGTGCGGAGTCCGCTGCGGGTTCCGGGCACCTCTTCCCCGGCAGCGGTTCCCCTTCTGCGGGGACTTGGACTGCACCGACTGCGTGCTGGCCGAGATCGGCGCTCTGGCCAAAATACTGACATGCCAGCCCCCCGCCTGCTGCGGGCCCGCTGCTCCCCCTCCTTCTCCTCCGCAGTCCTCGGTGAAGCCGGAGCTGATCTGCGCCCCGGTGCTGCGGGACCTGCTGGGGGAGGCTATCGAGGTAAGTGTGGGGCTACTGCACTGGAGGCCAAGTGTTTCAACACTACAATGGCATAATCAACAGCATTAATTAGTCTCGTGTTCTTCATGTTCCTCGATGTTAAGAACGCTACCAGCCTCTACTAGTGAAATAACATACATAGTAAGTGTTATTGGTGTTAATATTCGGGTAAGAATTGTTAGAATTAACACAGGTAGTGTGTTAGCTGGTGTTTACCATGATGCTCTGCTTCCCCACAGTATGACAAGATCCTGAAGCTGACCTCAGATGCAAAGGTAATTGAGCACTGCTGGCCTTCCAACCATCCCCCGATGGAGACATGCTCCAGGGGTGGGCAGCAATGCAGCTGGGAATACCTTGCCAGAGTGGCGCAAGCAGTCCTAAAGGGCCCCTTTCAGCCCTACACGGCCCGTCCCATGCTCAGACGCAGTAGCCAGCCCCACCCTCAATAGCCCAGGCCTCCAGTGAATTCGGCACCCCAACCCTACAGTCTCAGTGTCCCATCGGCATAGTCTGCGCCACTTGCAGCTCCTATGCCAGCCCCAGTGATTTCAGCCTCAGCCATCTCGGAGTCCCCTTTTCCCCAGCCCCAGTGATTTCAGCTCTTTGTCAACCCACAAGCTTTATTTCACTGCCAGCTCTTCTGTTCCAGCTCCAGCCACGGCTTGCCACATCTCTGCCAGCAGAATCTTCTGCAGCTTCCAAGGGCACCCTCCCCGTCTTGGCTCCAGCTCTGCAACGCTTCAGCCCCTGCCCTAGAGCCTCCAAGTCCACCCCACCATGCGTATCCCAACCCCAGAATGATTTCACCTCCAGCCCTACAGTCCCCATCCCAGGTCCAGTACTACTATGCCAGCCCCACGGTGGTCTCTGCCTCCGTCGCACAGTCCCTTACTGAGCTGCACGCTTTGTATGCCGTTCCCACTGGCAATGCCAGGCCCACTTAGCATTTCCCAGACACACACACACACACACACACACTGGCTTCCGGCTGCAGCCCTACGGTGGCCCTCACACCCAGTGGCAACATGCCAGCACGGGGGGGGGGGGGGGAACTTCAGGCGCAAGCAGTCCTAAAGGGCCCCTTTCAGCCCTACACGGCCCGTCCCATGCTCAGACGCAGTAGCCAGCCCCACCCTCAATAGCCCAGGCCTCCAGTGAATTCGGCACCCCAACCCTACAGTCTCAGTGTCCCATCGGCATAGTCTGCGCCACTTGCAGCTCCTATGCCAGCCCCAGTGATTTCAGCCTCAGCCATCTCGGAGTCCCCTTTTCCCCAGCCCCAGTGATTTCAGCTCTTTGTCAACCCACAAGCTTTATTTCACTGCCAGCTCTTCTGTTCCAGCTCCAGCCACGGCTTGCCACATCTCTGCCAGCAGAATCTTCTGCAGCTTCCAAGGGCACCCTCCCCGTCTTGGCTCCAGTTCTGCAACGCTTCAGCCCCTGCCCTAGAGCCTCCAAGTCCACCCCACCATGCGTATCCCAACCCCAGAATGATTTCACCTCCAGCCCTACAGTCCCCATCCCAGGTCCAGTACTACTATGCCAGCCCCACGGTGGTCTCTGCCTCCGTCGCACAGTCCCTTACTGAGCTGCACGCTTTGTATGCCGTTCCCACTGGCAATGCCAGGCCCACTTAGCATTTCCCAGACACACACACACACACACTGGCTTCCGGCTGCAGCCCTACGGTGGCCCTCACACCCAGTGGCAACATGCCGGCACGGGGGGGGGGGACTTCAGGCGCAAGCAGTCCTAAAGGGCCCCTTTCAGCCCTACACGGCCCGTCCCATGCTCAGACGCAGTAGCCAGCCCCACCCTCAATAGCCCAGGCCTCCAGTGAATTCGGCACCCCAACCCTACAGTCTCAGTGTCCCATCGGCATAGTCTGCGCCACTTGCAGCTCCTATGCCAGCCCCAGTGATTTCAGCCTCAGCCATCTCGGAGTCCCCTTTTCCCCAGCCCCAGTGATTTCAGCTCTTTGTCAACCCACAAGCTTTATTTCACTGCCAGCTCTTCTGTTCCAGCTCCAGCCACGGCTTGCCACATCTCTGCCAGCAGAATCTTCTGCAGCTTCCAAGGGCACCCTCCCCGTCTTGGCTCCAGCTCTGCAACGCTTCAGCCCCTGCCCTAGAGCCTCCAAGTCCACCCCACCATGCGTATCCCAACCCCAGAATGATTTCACCTCCAGCCCTACAGTCCCCATCCCAGGTCCAGTACTACTATGCCAGCCCCACGGTGGTCTCTGCCTCCGTCGCACAGTCCCTTACTGAGCTGCACGCTTTGTATGCCGTTCCCACTGGCAATGCCAGGCCCACTTAGCATTTCCCAGACACACACACACACACACACACTGGCTTCCGGCTGCAGCCCTACGGTGGCCCTCACACCCAGTGGCAACATGCCGGCACGGGGGGGGGGGGGGGGGAACTTCAGGCGCAAGCAGTCCTAAAGGGCCCCTTTCAGCCCTACACGGCCCGTCCCATGCTCAGACGCAGTAGCCAGCCCCACCCTCAATAGCCCAGGCCTCCAGTGAATTCGGCACCCCAACCCTACAGTCTCAGTGTCCCATCGGCATAGTCTGCGCCACTTGCAGCTCCTATGCCAGCCCCAGTGATTTCAGCCTCAGCCATCTCGGAGTCCCCTTTTCCCCAGCCCCAGTGATTTCAGCTCTTTGTCAACCCACAAGCTTTATTTCACTGCCAGCTCTTCTGTTCCAGCTCCAGCCACGGCTTGCCACATCTCTGCCAGCAGAATCTTCTGCAGCTTCCAAGGGCACCCTCCCCGTCTTGGCTCCAGCTCTGCAACGCTTCAGCCCCTGCCCTAGAGCCTCCAAGTCCACCCCACCATGCGTATCCCAACCCCAGAATGATTTCACCTCCAGCCCTACAGTCCCCATCCCAGGTCCAGTACTACTATGCCAGCCCCACGGTGGTCTCTGCCTCCGTCGCACAGTCCCTTACTGAGCTGCACGCTTTGTATGCCGTTCCCACTGGCAATGCCAGGCCCACTTAGCATTTCCCAGACACACACACACACACACTGGCTTCCGGCTGCAGCCCTACGGTGGCCCTCACACCCAGTGGCAACATGCCGGCACGGGGGGGGGGGACTTCAGGCGCAAGCAGTCCTAAAGGGCCCCTTTCAGCCCTACACGGCCCGTCCCATGCTCAGACGCAGTAGCCAGCCCCACCCTCAATAGCCCAGGCCTCCAGTGAATTCGGCACCCCAACCCTACAGTCTCAGTGTCCCATCGGCATAGTCTGCGCCACTTGCAGCTCCTATGCCAGCCCCAGTGATTTCAGCCTCAGCCATCTCGGAGTCCCCTTTTCCCCAGCCCCAGTGATTTCAGCTCTTTGTCAACCCACAAGCTTTATTTCACTGCCAGCTCTTCTGTTCCAGCTCCAGCCACGGCTTGCCACATCTCTGCCAGCAGAATCTTCTGCAGCTTCCAAGGGCACCCTCCCCGTCTTGGCTCCAGCTCTGCAACGCTTCAGCCCCTGCCCTAGAGCCTCCAAGTCCACCCCACCATGCGTATCCCAACCCCAGAATGATTTCACCTCCAGCCCTACAGTCCCCATCCCAGGTCCAGTACTACTATGCCAGCCCCACGGTGGTCTCTGCCTCCGTCGCACAGTCCCTTACTGAGCTGCACGCTTTGTATGCCGTTCCCACTGGCAATGCCAGGCCCACTTAGCATTTCCCAGACACACACACACACACACTGGCTTCCGGCTGCAGCCCTACGGTGGCCCTCACACCCAGTGGCAACATGCCGGCACGGGGGGGGGGGGACTTCAGGCGCAAGCAGTCCTAAAGGGCCCCTTTCAGCCCTACACGGCCCGTCCCATGCTCAGACGCAGTAGCCAGCCCCACCCTCAATAGCCCAGGCCTCCAGTGAATTCGGCACCCCAACCCTACAGTCTCAGTGTCCCATCGGCATAGTCTGCGCCACTTGCAGCTCCTATGCCAGCCCCAGTGATTTCAGCCTCAGCCATCTCGGAGTCCCCTTTTCCCCAGCCCCAGTGATTTCAGCTCTTTGTCAACCCACAAGCTTTATTTCACTGCCAGCTCTTCTGTTCCAGCTCCAGCCACGGCTTGCCACATCTCTGCCAGCAGAATCTTCTGCAGCTTCCAAGGGCACCCTCCCCGTCTTGGCTCCAGCTCTGCAACGCTTCAGCCCCTGCCCTAGAGCCTCCAAGTCCACCCCACCATGCGTATCCCAACCCCAGAATGATTTCACCTCCAGCCCTACAGTCCCCATCCCAGGTCCAGTACTACTATGCCAGCCCCACGGTGGTCTCTGCCTCCGTCGCACAGTCCCTTACTGAGCTGCACGCTTTGTATGCCGTTCCCACTGGCAATGCCAGGCCCACTTAGCATTTCCCAGACACACACACACACACACTGGCTTCCGGCTGCAGCCCTACGGTGGCCCTCACACCCAGTGGCAACATGCCGGCACGGGGGGGGGGGACTTCAGGCGCAAGCAGTCCTAAAGGGCCCCTTTCAGCCCTACACGGCCCGTCCCATGCTCAGACGCAGTAGCCAGCCCCACCCTCAATAGCCCAGGCCTCCAGTGAATTCGGCACCCCAACCCTACAGTCTCAGTGTCCCATCGGCATAGTCTGCGCCACTTGCAGCTCCTATGCCAGCCCCAGTGATTTCAGCCTCAGCCATCTCGGAGTCCCCTTTTCCCCAGCCCCAGTGATTTCAGCTCTTTGTCAACCCACAAGCTTTATTTCACTGCCAGCTCTTCTGTTCCAGCTCCAGCCACGGCTTGCCACATCTCTGCCAGCAGAATCTTCTGCAGCTTCCAAGGGCACCCTCCCCGTCTTGGCTCCAGCTCTGCAACGCTTCAGCCCCTGCCCTAGAGCCTCCAAGTCCACCCCACCATGCGTATCCCAACCCCAGAATGATTTCACCTCCAGCCCTACAGTCCCCATCCCAGGTCCAGTACTACTATGCCAGCCCCACGGTGGTCTCTGCCTCCGTCGCACAGTCCCTTACTGAGCTGCACGCTTTGTATGCCGTTCCCACTGGCAATGCCAGGCCCACTTAGCATTTCCCAGACACACACACACACACTGGCTTCCAGCTGCAGCCCTACGGTGGCCCTCACAACCAGTGGCAACATGCCGGCACGGGGGGGGGGGGGGAACTTCAGGCGCAAGCAGTCCTAAAGGGCCCCTTTCAGCCCTACACGGCCCGTCCCATGCTCAGACGCAGTAGCCAGCCCCACCCTCAATAGCCCAGGCCTCCAGTGAATTCGGCACCCCAACCCTACAGTCTCAGTGTCCCATCGGCATAGTCTGCGCCACTTGAAGCTCCTATGCCAGCCCCAGTGATTTCAGCCGCAGCCATTTCGGAGTCCCCTTTTCCCCAGCCCCAGTGATTTCAGCTCTTTGTCAACCCACAAGCTTTATTTCACTGCCAGCTCTTCTGTTCCAGCTCCAGCCACGGCTTGCCACATCTCTGCCAGCAGAATCTTCTGCAGCTTCCAAGGGCACCCTCCCCGTCTTGGCTCCAGCTCTGCAACGCTTCAGCCCCTGCCCTAGAGCCTCCAAGTCCACCCCACCATGCGTATCCCAACCCCAGAATGATTTCACCTCCAGCCCTACAGTCCCCATCCCAGGTCCAGTACTACTATGCCAGCCCCACGGTGGTCTCTGCCTCCGTCGCACAGTCCCTTACTGAGCTGCACGCTTTGTATGCCGTTCCCACTGGCAATGCCAGGCCCACTTAGCATTTCCCAGACACACACACACACACACACACTGGCTTCCGGCTGCAGCCCTACGGTGGCCCTCACACCCAGTGGCAACATGCCAGCACGGGGGGGGGGGGGGGAACTTCAGGCGCAAGCAGTCCTAAAGGGCCCCTTTCAGCCCTACACGGCCCGTCCCATGCTCAGACGCAGTAGCCAGCCCCACCCTCAATAGCCCAGGACTCCAGTGAATTCGGCACCCCAACCCTACAGTCTCAGTGTCCCATCGGCATAGTCTGCGCCACTTGCAGCTCCTATGCCAGCCCCAGTGATTTCAGCCTCAGCCATCTCGGAGTCCCCTTTTCCCCAGCCCCAGTGATTTCAGCTCTTTGTCAACCCACAAGCTTTATTTCACTGCCAGCTCTTCTGTTCCAGCTCCAGCCACGGCTTGCCACATCTCTGCCAGCAGAATCTTCTGCAGCTTCCAAGGGCACCCTCCCCGTCTTGGCTCCAGCTCTGCAACGCTTCAGCCCCTGCCCTAGAGCCTCCAAGTCCACCCCACCATGCGTATCCCAACCCCAGAATGATTTCACCTCCAGCCCTACAGTCCCCATCCCAGGTCCAGTACTACTATGCCAGCCCCACGGTGGTCTCTGCCTCCGTCGCACAGTCCCTTACTGAGCTGCACGCTTTGTATGCCGTTCCCACTGGCAATGCCAGGCCCACTTAGCATTTCCCAGACACACACACACACACACACACTGGCTTCCGGCTGCAGCCCTACGGTGGCCCTCACACCCAGTGGCAACATGCCGGCACGGGGGGGGGGGGGGGGGGGGGGACTTCAGGCGCAAGCAGTCCTAAAGGGCCCCTTTCAGCCCTACACGGCCCGTCCCATGCTCAGACGCAGTAGCCAGCCCCACCCTCAATAGCCCAGGCCTCCAGTGAATTCGGCACCCCAACCCTACAGTCTCAGTGTCCCATCGGCATAGTCTGCGCCACTTGCAGCTCCTATGCCAGCCCCAGTGATTTCAGCCTCAGCCATTTCGGAGTCCCCTTTTCCCCAGCCCCAGTGATTTCAGCTCTTTGTCAACCCACAAGCTTTATTTCACTGCCAGCTCTTCTGTTCCAGCTCCAGCCACGGCTTGCCACATCTCTGCCAGCAGAATCTTCTGCAGCTTCCAAGGGCACCCTCCCCGTCTTGGCTCCAGCTCTGCAACGCTTCAGCCCCTGCCCTAGAGCCTCCAAGTCCACCCCACCATGCGTATCCCAACCCCAGAATGATTTCACCTCCAGCCCTACAGTCCCCATCCCAGGTCCAGTACTACTATGCCAGCCCCACGGTGGTCTCTGCCTCCGTCGCACAGTCCCTTACTGAGCTGCACGCTTTGTATGCCGTTCCCACTGGCAATGCCAGGCCCACTTAGCATTTCCCAGACACACAGACACACACACACACTGGCTTCCGGCTGCAGCCCTACGGTGGCCCTCACACCCAGTGGCAACATGCCAGCACGGGGGGGGGGGGGGGAACTTCAGGCGCAAGCAGTCCTAAAGGGCCCCTTTCAGCCCTACACGGCCTGTCCCATGCTCAGACGCAGTAGCCAGCCCCACCCTCAATAGCCCAGGCCTCCAGTGAATTCGGCACCCCAACCCTACAGTCTCAGTGTCCCATCGGCATAGTCTGCGCCACTTGCAGCTCCTATGCCAGCCCCAGTGATTTCAGCCTCAGCCATTTCGGAGTCCCCTTTTCCCCAGCCCCAGTGATTTCAGCTCTTTGTCAACCCACAAGCTTTATTTCACTGCCAGCTCTTCTGTTCCAGCTCCAGCCACGGCTTGCCACATCTCTGCCAGCAGAATCTTCTGCAGCTTCCAAGGGCACCCTCCCCGTCTTGGCTCCAGCTCTGCAACGCTTCAGCCCCTGCCCTAGAGCCTCCAAGTCCACCCCACCATGCGTATCCCAACCCCAGAATGATTTCACCTCCAGCCCTACAGTCCCCATCCCAGGTCCAGTACTACTATGCCAGCCCCACGGTGGTCTCTGCCTCCGTCGCACAGTCCCTTACTGAGCTGCACGCTTTGTATGCCGTTCCCACTGGCAATGCCAGGCCCACTTAGCATTTCCCAGACACACACACACACACTGGCTTCCAGCTGCAGCCCTACGGTGGCCCTCACACCCAGTGGCAACATGCCGGCACGGGGGGGGGGGGGGGAACTTCAGGCGCAAGCAGTCCTAAAGGGCCCCTTTCAGCCCTACACGGCCCGTCCCATGCTCAGACGCAGTAGCCAGCCCCACCCTCAATAGCCCAGGCCTCCAGTGAATTCGGCACCCCAACCCTACAGTCTCAGTGTCCCATCGGCATAGTCTGCGCCACTTGAAGCTCCTATGCCAGCCCCAGTGATTTCAGCCGCAGCCATTTCGGAGTCCCCTTTTCCCCAGCCCCAGTGATTTCAGCTCTTTGTCAACCCACAAGCTTTATTTCACTGCCAGCTCTTCTGTTCCAGCTCCAGCCACGGCTTGCCACATCTCTGCCAGCAGAATCTTCTGCAGCTTCCAAGGGCACCCTCCCCGTCTTGGCTCCAGCTCTGCAACGCTTCAGCCCCTGCCCTAGAGCCTCCAAGTCCACCCCACCATGCGTATCCCAACCCCAGAATGATTTCACCTCCAGCCCTACAGTCCCCATCCCAGGTCCAGTACTACTATGCCAGCCCCACGGTGGTCTCTGCCTCCGTCGCACAGTCCCTTACTGAGCTGCACGCTTTGTATGCCGTTCCCACTGGCAATGCCAGGCCCACTTAGCATTTCCCAGACACACACACACACTGGCTTCCAGCTGCAGCCCTACGGTGGCCCTCACACCCAGTGGCAACATGCCGGCACGGGAGGGGGGGGACTTCAGGCGCAAGCAGTCCTAAAGGGCCCCTTTCAGCCCTACACGGCCCGTCCCATGCTCAGACGCAGTAGCCAGCCCCACCCTCAATAGCCCAGGCCTCCAGTGAATTCGGCACCCCAACCCTACAGTCTCAGTGTCCCATCGGCATAGTCTGCGCCACTTGCAGCTCCTATGCCAGCCCCAGTGATTTCAGCCTCAGCCATCTCGGAGTCCCCTTTTCCCCAGCCCCAGTGATTTCAGCTCTTTGTCAACCCACAAGCTTTATTTCACTGCCAGCTCTTCTGTTCCAGCTCCAGCCACGGCTTGCCACATCTCTGCCAGCAGAATCTTCTGCAGCTTCCAAGGGCACCCTCCCCGTCTTGGCTCCAGCTCTGCAACGCTTCAGCCCCTGCCCTAGAGCCTCCAAGTCCACCCCACCATGCGTATCCCAACCCCAGAATGATTTCACCTCCAGCCCTACAGTCCCCATCCCAGGTCCAGTACTACTATGCCAGCCCCACGGTGGTCTCTGCCTCCGTCGCACAGTCCCTTACTGAGCTGCACGCTTTGTATGCCGTTCCCACTGGCAATGCCAGGCCCACTTAGCATTTCCCAGACACACACACACACACACACACACACACTGGCTTCCGGCTGCAGCCCTACGGTGGCCCTCACACCCCGTGGCAACATTCCGGCACGGGGGGGGGGGGGGACTTCAGGCGCAAGCAGTCCTAAAGGGCCCCTTTCAGCCCTACACGGCCCGTCCCATGCTCAGACGCAGTAGCCAGCCCCACCCTCAATAGCCCAGGCCTCCAGTGAATTCGGCACCCCAACCCTACAGTCTCAGTGTCCCATCGGCATAGTCTGCGCCACTTGCAGCTCCTATGCCAGCCCCAGTGATTTCAGCCTCAGCCATTTCGGAGTCCCCTTTTCCCCAGCCCCAGTGATTTCAGCTCTTTGTCAACCCACAAGCTTTATTGTACTGCCACATCTTCTGTTTCAGTTCTGGATCCACGTAGTCCCAGCTATGCTGCATCATGCTCTTACTGTTTTGCAGGACAGGGTATTTGCTTCAGCTACATGTCTGTATAGTTTCAGCTCACCTCCTGAACCCATATTCCAGCCCCAATCTGATAATCCTAACTCCACTAACAGTTCTAGACTCCCTCTCCCATCCCTTAATGATTTCATCGCCACTCACACACTTGACATCTTGGCTCCATATTCCCTATCCCAGCCCCAAAGACGCTTGTCCTCAAATCCTACCATATTTCTGTCTCCTGCAGTTCTGCTTGCTCAGCTCCAGCTCCTCAGCTTCTCGCTGCCAGCAGCTAAAAGCCGCTGCTGCTTCTCACTGCAGCCCGGGGCTGTTGATAAGGCCAGAAATCAATTACTGTGATCACTACAGCATCTCTTGGAGTTGTCCCACCCATCCTGAAGGGATCCCATCTCTGGGGAGACTTGAGGCCTGATGCCCAACATGTACCTTCCCCCCCGCCCTTGACCTCCCAACCCTCTCGCAAAGGCCCCCTCCCTCACTTCCCCCAGGCAGCCCATGTTTCAGCCCGAGCCCTACAACCCTTATTGAGTTAACATCAGATATGTAGTAATAACAACTTACTAAAAGTTTGTAATAAAAGAGCAAAATAATGAAGTAGTTTAATAAAGGAAGCTGTGATTACTGCAAAGAAAAGCAAAATAAAACTTAAAAATGGAAAAAAACCCAGCTTTATTCCCAGCATTTCCCAGTTGTCTAAATGCAGAAAACGACAAAACGGGTGCTCCCCGGCCGCCACTAGCAGCAGCTGTTCGCCCTTAGACGCTCCAGGTCCCCCCAGCGGCCGCCAGAGCCGCGCAGGGCGCGGCGTAAAGAACTGGGCACCGCCGCCCCCCCACAGACGCAGGAGCCGCGTCCGTGCTCACCAGCGCTCCGCGCAGCGACATCCGCGCGGGTCCCGTCCTGGCGCTGCGGCGCTCCTCAGGTCGGGCACCTGCAGCTCCCGCCGCCTCGGCGCCGCCCCTCGCCGCCTCGGCGACGCCCCTCGCCGCCGCCGCGCCGCCCCTCGCCGCCGCCGCCGCCGCCGCCTCCGCCGCCGCCTCCGCCTCCTCGGCGCCGCCCAACTAACGCCCGCCTCCCCAGCGCACGCTATTTATAGGCAATAGCCGGCCAGCCCAGCCAATCACATCCCGAGGCAGCGCCGGCTCCGCCAATCCCAGCCCGCCCCTTCCCGCCGCACTCTGTTCCGCGACCCCCCGCAGTCCCCTCACGGCCCGCTCCCGCGATTCCGCCCGCTGCCCGCCGTCTCCCCGTTTACTTGGCAGAACTCTCCCCGCCCTTTCCAAGCCCCAGCATCACCTGACGAGGCTCCGCCGGCTCCCAAAGCAGCGGCGGCGGGAGCAGAGCACCAGGCGAACGATCGCCCAGGGCCACGCCCGGATTGATAGGGCGGCTGTGATTGGACAGGGCGGAGAAAGGCGGGCCGGCATTGGCGGGGCCCGGAAGCTGCGCGGCTGCAGCTCATGGGAGCGCGGGGCGCTCAGCCGGAAGGAGCCAGTGCTGCTCCAAGGGTCCGCGGTCGCGCTGGGTCCCGCTCCCGATACTCCCCTCCCCTTCTCCGACCTCTCGTGCCCAGGTCCCGGCTAAAAGGGCTGCCCGGGAGTGGTTGCGGGTGGCAAAGTCGGGCTCTGCGTTCGTATCCCGGACCAGGGAGGGGCGGTGACTTCGTGAGGAGAGGGTCGGCGGCAGCGAGGGGGCCGCGGAGCGGGGAGGGCGTGCGGAGTCCGCTGCGGGTTCCGGGCACCTCTTCCCCGGCAGCGGTTCCCCTTCTGCGGGGACTTGGACTGCACCGACTGCGTGCTGGCCGAGATCGGCGCTCTGGCCAAAATACTGACATGCCAGCCCCCCGCCTGCTGCGGGCCCGCTGCTCCCCCTCCTTCTCCTCCGCAGTCCTCGGTGAAGCCGGAGCTGATCTGCGCCCCGGTGCTGCGGGACCTGCTGGGGGAGGCTATCGAGGTAAGTGTGGGGCTACTGCACTGGAGGCCAAGTGTTTCAACACTACAATGGCATAATCAACAGCATTAATTAGTCTCGTGTTCTTCATGTTCCTCGATGTTAAGAACGCTACCAGCCTCTACTAGTGAAATAACATACATAGTAAGTGTTATTGGTGTTAATATTCGGGTAAGAATTGTTAGAATTAACACAGGTAGTGTGTTAGCTGGTGTTTACCATGATGCTCTGCTTCCCCACAGTATGACAAGATCCTGAAGCTGACCTCAGATGCAAAGGTAATTGAGCACTGCTGGCCTTCCAACCATCCCCCGATGGAGACATGCTCCAGGGGTGGGCAGCAATGCAGCTGGGAATACCTTGCCAGAGTGGCGCAAGCAGTCCTAAAGGGCCCCTTTCAGCCCTACACGGCCCGTCCCATGCTCAGACGCAGTAGCCAGCCCCACCCTCAATAGCCCAGGCCTCCAGTGAATTCGGCACCCCAACCCTACAGTCTCAGTGTCCCATCGGCATAGTCTGCGCCACTTGCAGCTCCTATGCCAGCCCCAGTGATTTCAGCCTCAGCCATCTCGGAGTCCCCTTTTCCCCAGCCCCAGTGATTTCAGCTCTTTGTCAACCCACAAGCTTTATTTCACTGCCAGCTCTTCTGTTCCAGCTCCAGCCACGGCTTGCCACATCTCTGCCAGCAGAATCTTCTGCAGCTTCCAAGGGCACCCTCCCCGTCTTGGCTCCAGCTCTGCAACGCTTCAGCCCCTGCCCTAGAGCCTCCAAGTCCACCCCACCATGCGTATCCCAACCCCAGAATGATTTCACCTCCAGCCCTACAGTCCCCATCCCAGGTCCAGTACTACTATGCCAGCCCCACGGTGGTCTCTGCCTCCGTCGCACAGTCCCTTACTGAGCTGCACGCTTTGTATGCCGTTCCCACTGGCAATGCCAGGCCCACTTAGCATTTCCCAGACACACACACACACACACACACACTGGCTTCCGGCTGCAGCCCTACGGTGGCCCTCACACCCAGTGGCAACATGCCAGCACGGGGGGGGGGGGGGGAACTTCAGGCGCAAGCAGTCCTAAAGGGCCCCTTTCAGCCCTACACGGCCCGTCCCATGCTCAGACGCAGTAGCCAGCCCCACCCTCAATAGCCCAGGCCTCCAGTGAATTCGGCACCCCAACCCTACAGTCTCAGTGTCCCATCGGCATAGTCTGCGCCACTTGCAGCTCCTATGCCAGCCCCAGTGATTTCAGCCTCAGCCATCTCGGAGTCCCCTTTTCCCCAGCCCCAGTGATTTCAGCTCTTTGTCAACCCACAAGCTTTATTTCACTGCCAGCTCTTCTGTTCCAGCTCCAGCCACGGCTTGCCACATCTCTGCCAGCAGAATCTTCTGCAGCTTCCAAGGGCACCCTCCCCGTCTTGGCTCCAGTTCTGCAACGCTTCAGCCCCTGCCCTAGAGCCTCCAAGTCCACCCCACCATGCGTATCCCAACCCCAGAATGATTTCACCTCCAGCCCTACAGTCCCCA